>NC_067132.1:4335267-4625267 GCF_021347895.1 Acanthochromis polyacanthus | reverse complement strand
CACTGTGTGCCAGCTGATGACTTTATTGACTCACTTGTGTCCCTGCGCACTGCTGAAGTGCACCTGTTCTCAGGTAAGCGTTAATGTACAGGACAGAATACAGCAGTAGCGATGACTCATGGATTCCCTCCTTATTGCTCAGTTTGAACATAAAACTCTTGCTGTAAGAAAAAAAAGAGGTCCAGTCGGTGCCTATCAAGATTCCAGATTTTTATTTGCCATCTGTACACATAGACAGTTTAGGCACATAGGAATTCTTGTGCTTAGTTTTCTTGGAAGTCGTGTTGAAGAACAGACAAAACACCTGTCAAAAATGGAATTAATAAAAGACATTTTACAAGAGTGATATAAAGGATAAAAACAAAACAAAAGGAGAGAACCAGATGCTGCAGCTGAGGTAAAACGCTTCGATTGTCAATTGTCCATAAATATGTACGTATATATGCACACACACACACACACACACACACACACACACACACACACACACACACACACACACACACACACACACAGTATGTAAGGAGCATTGTACATGTGGAGGATATTGCACATGCATCCCATATTGCACACAAATGGGGTGAGGTAGTGAGGAATTATTGCACAGAATATATTGTTTATATTTTTGTTTGGTAATCAGTCTCACTATGGCATTGGAAAGATGTTTTGTGCGTGATGATAGTGTCTGCTCTGCTGTGTCTGAGGCTGTAGCTTCAGTGTTTGTCTCTGAGCAGAGGGTGAGCTGGATGGAGACAGTCTGATGATGCTCTCTGCTCTTTTTCAGCAACACTGGCTGTATATGGAGTGCATAGTCTCAACTATCACCTGCAACAACCATATCCAGTGACTGAATCAGACAAACAGCAGTATATTTTATACGTACTACACCTGTGGGCTGCTTTTGTATTGTTTGAAAGCCCACACAAGATTATTGTGTTGGGATTTGGTGTCAGATTAAGTCAGTGATTCTCACCATGTCAGCTACAAAGAGGGCAGATGTTATCAGCAGAATACTGGACATATCCTTCCCTCCTGACATCTCTCTTGAAAACACGGAAAAAGACACACAAGGCCAGGTGACATCTGGAAAGACTGTGCACTTCCACAACAGACATCGTGTCAGTTCTTCAAATGTTTATACCCTTTATCTGACGATATCTGGCAGTACATCAACATACAATACCTGAGTAGATATGTACACACGTGGACAAAATTGTTGGTACCCCTCAGTTAAAGAAGGAAAAACCCACAATTCTCACTGAAATCACTTGAAACTCACAAAAGTAACAATAAATAAAAATTTATTGAAAATTAAATAATCAAAATCAGCCATCACTTTTGAATTGTTGATTAACATAATTATTTTAAAAAACAAACTAATGAAATAGGGCTGGACAAAAATGATGGTACCCATAACTTAATATTTTGTTGCACAACCTTTTGAGGCAATCACTGCAATTAAACGATTTCTGTATTTGTCAATGAGCGTTCTGTCAACAGGTATTTTGGCCCACTCCTCATGAGCAAACAGCTCCAGTTGTCTCAGGTTTGATGGGTGTCTTCTCCAAATGGCATGTTTCAGCTCCTTCCACATATGTTCAATGGGATTCAGATCTGGGCTCATAGAAGGCCACTTTAGAATAGTCCAACGCTTTTCTCTCAGCCATTCTTGGGTGTTTTTGGCTGTGTGTTTTGGATCGTTGTCCTGTTGGAAGACCCATGACCTGTGACTGAGACCAAGCTTTCTGACACTAGGCAGCACATTTCTCTCCAGAATGCCTTGATAGTCTTCAGATTTCATCGTACCTTGCACACTTTCAAGACACCCTGTGCCAGATGCAGCAAAGCAGCCCCAAAACATTACTGAGCCTCCTCCATGTTTCACCGTAGGGACAGTGTTCTTTTCTTCGTATGCTTGGTTTTTGAGTCTATGAACATAGAGTTGATGTGCCTTACCAAAAAGCTCCAGTTTGGTCTCATCTGTCCAAAGGACATTCTCCCAGAAGCTTTGTGGCTTGTCAACATGCATTTTTGCAAATTCCAGTCTGGCTTTTTTATGAGTTTTTTTCAGCAGTGGTGTCCTCCTTGGTCGTCTCCCATGAAGTCCACTTTGGCTCAAACAACGACGAATGGTGCGATCTGACACTGATGTACCTTGGCCTTGGAGTTCACCTTTAATTTCTTTGGAGGTTGCTCTGGGCTCTTTGGATACAATTCCAACGATCCGTCTCTTCAATTTGTCATCAATTTTCCTCTTGCGGCCACGTCCAGGGAGGTTGGCTACTGTCCCGTGGGTCTTGAACTTCTGAATAATATGAGCCACTGTTGTCACAGGAACTTCAAGCTGTTTAGAGATGGTCTTATAGCCTTTACCTTTAAGATGTTTGTCTATAATTTTTTTTCGGATGTCCTGGGACAATTCTCTCCTTCGCTTTCTGTTGTCCATGTTCAGTGTGGTATACACCTTTTCACCAAACAGCAGGGTGACTACTTGTCTCCCTTTAAATAGGCAGACTGACTGATTATGAGTTTGGAAACACCTGTGATGTCAATTAAATGACACACCTGAGTTAATCATGTCACTCTGGTCAAATAGTTTTCAATCTTTTATAGAGGTACCATCATTTTTGTCCAGGCCTGTTTCATTAGTTTGTTTTTTTAAATAATTATGTTAATCAACAATTCAAAAGTAATGGCTGTTTTTGATTATTTAATTTTCAATCAATTTTTATTTATTGTTACTTTTGTGAGTTTCAAGTGATTTCAGTGAGAATTGTGGGTTTTTCCTTCTTTAACTGAGGGGTACCAACAATTTTGTCCACGTGTGTATAATATCAAACTTTATGATTTGGGGGCTGACCTTTAGTAAAAACAAAATCTTGCAAGTACGTTTTATCCAAAAAAAAGTAAATTACATCGGCTTTTAAAAGTTATTCCAGATAATTAGACTGACAATGCAATGTATGCAATATTCAGCAAAATGAAAAGTACATGTAAAAGACAGATTAAACATCTACAAAATTTGTGCAAGAAGACACATAGTTTCTTTTTACATTCAGAAAAAGAGACATTATTTATTTTTCTTTTTACAAGACCCAACTGACCAAAGTTCATGAAGATGTGTTGCTAAGCATTGCTTTACCATGTATTGTCCTTGTGTTCATTAAACTGAAGTGGCTAAGTGCTGATGACTGTATTTTATGTTGAAAGCAGCATAAAATGTGCCATTTTATTAGTCATACAGATTCGCAGAGAATGTTTCTTACCTTCAGTTACAGTTCACTTACAGAACAATTCCACTGCCATCACAGTAGCAGTAATGACATTCTGATACTTTCCAGCTCACTAACGCTAAATGAATAACTGACCATCTTCATATTTCATTCATTCCTTTCTGGTTTCAGGCCCTCTGTAGCTGACATATAATTGAGCAGGACTGTGGACATTTCTGGCTCTGTGAAAACCTGTAGGCAAGTGGACAGGTGGCATGTGGCTTTTAGGAGATCTGACAAAAAAATGACTTCTGCATAGTGCAATTACCATACAGTCCTGTGACGTATAAACACCTATCACCCACGTCATTAAAGTGGGAGACACCCCAGAGTTTGGCAGACTCTCTCTCACGGTGGGGAGGGCAGCTGGATCACAAACAGATATTAGTCTTATATTGTGCGCACCAAAATCACCTCAGCAAACTTAGAAAACTTCCAGATAAGACACCTCTTGGTTCTTGTTTCATTAGAGAAGTATTTACCTTCTGTGGGTGCATTTGTTAAGAACTGCTTTGCTAAATGTGGTAAAGCATGTTATAGCACCTCTCTTTTGCATATTTGTTGTGGTTCTTGCCAACTTCTTTTTATTTTAGGAGACATCCACTGAAATAGTCAGACATTAAGGTAGAATAACCCACAGAATGCAGAAATGAGTGGTATACAGTGACAATACACCTCCAACAAAACACCCTAAGGCATTATGGGCATGATTTATTCGTTCTGTGTTTGTTTCAGACCCCACCAGAATGCATGTGGAAGCATAACTTTTAGAACAAGCAAGCTATAGAAAGAAGCCAGTGTGCCACTCGTGGGCTCTCCAGATTCTGTGTTCAGTGAGAGATCTTGGAAGTGGAGCAACAATACCTGGAGGTTTTATTGGCAAAAGATGTCTGTCCATGATTACTGTTTGTGTGTTCATGTACTGTGGCTCAGAATGGCTCTTAGAATCAGTCCATTAAGTTTTCTTTTGTCCACACATGTCAAGTACAGGGCACACATGTATATCCAGGCTCCATCCCAGAGATCAGATCTATCTTTACTAAATCGTCAATGACAGATGGGCCCTTTATGTACAATACACTCTACCCTTCTTTTTCAGTTATTTGTACGATTCTACTGTGGTTTTATAGCTTTTTGACGCTTGGTTTTCCACCTGAGCATGTATAAACTATGAGTATCATTTACAGTAATTTTTACCACTAAATTGCCTGAATTCTGTAATAATGTTCTTGCTGCTGTGTCACACATCATACGATGGGTGCCCCTCCATTGTCTCTATGACTGATCAGTAGGGTGCTGCCACTCAAGAGCAGTTTGTGAAAGATTGGCAAAGACCTTGGCAGTTCATGTCTGGCTTGTGGGATCCACACCACAAAGCACATGAAAGTACAGCGTGTGCTTATCTCTATTCTCAGAGGGGTGCCTCATTTACACAACACAGTCTTGGCAAATGCTGAATTTGGAGGACTGAAACCTGCTAGGCCCTCACAATTAAATGTAAGGGACAAGAAATCCTCCTCAATGACAGACTTCACAGTCTGCTGCAAGGTGCCACCACATGTATAAGTTATGACAACTGCACTATTAAAACATTATCAGTGTCCAGTGTCTGAGTTGACCTTTCAATGGAACTGAGAAAGATGTGTCCTTCCTATAAACACATTTTCACTGCTATGGATTGTGAAAATGAGGAAAAGTGCTTCTTCTTTTGATAGTTCCACCATAGTAATCAGCACACAGTAGTAATGACAGAGTTCAAATTGATCTAAAATACCAGCTAATGTGCTTGTTGGAACTGCACTCCCTGCAGAATGTAGCTTGGGAACTTTCTGGAGGTTATCGTCAATCCATCTGTAGTGTTGTGTCTCGTGGAGATACAGCTATGCCCTATTATTAGTCCATGAGAGTGGACATCATCCCTGTGTGTCCTAAAATGAGAGAAATCCTGTCCTGTATTGCTTCCTTTTACTTTTCCACCAAATGACTTCAATTCAGCATTTGTTTATTAGCTTTTGATGATCAGAAATCACGACAACATAGAATGTGACCATTTAATGTAGATGTACCACAAACAAAATGACATTGTTCTGAGCACAGGGATGTGTACGTTATGTACGGATACCGAATCACGTGACCTAAATATGGAGCAGGCGGCAGGAATTGATGGGACTCAGAAACATCCCCACAGTTTAATCAGTTGTTCCTTGTATCATTTCTGATGGATAAGTCCTGATAAGTCCTCAGAGGTGGATTTGTAGTAGGATCACAATCAGCTGATGTAGTGTTCACTGGTTGTCATGGTTACAGTGACGTCATGCCGCTATCTGGCAATGATGGCAAAAAGTGCCGTTGACAACAGCGGCTGGCTATCAAATCTGCGCTAGTTTTCGGTTTCTGTTTCGCCACCACCGCTCTCTTCAGCTCATCTGACGAAGCCGAGTCAGATGAGTTTAGAGCGAGCACACACACACACACACACACACACACACACACACACACACACACACACACACACACACACACACACACACACCTAAAAATATTTTGTTTATATTTTGTAAGATTGTGATGGAGCGAGTCCATCTCTAAGTGTCGACAGGCCAGGAGAGCCTGTCTCTCCCTCAGCGTACTACACGGCGCCAAATTCATTTCCACAAACACCGACAATATACTCGTTTCATGCCATTTAATTAGCGCATTTTCCATCGTGTCTAAGGGTGCACACTTAGAAACGTTGGTCATTTCCATCTTAAATACGCTAATATCCACACTCACCTTCCGTGTTGCAAGACGCTGTGCTCTGCGTCCTCTCCTCTCGCGCTCGGGATGCGCACTGGCAAAACCTGGCTGTTTCCGCTACGATAGATTAAATATCCCGTTCTCATGCACACAGCGGGTCATGTGATTCCAAAAGAGGCGCACCTTAGCAATTAAGGGTTTTCTGATGAGTTTAAGGTTTTATATAAGGGGTTTGGGGCTGGTGGTTTCTGTTATACATGTGGAAATTGTGCAGGCATAGCATGTCACCCATTTACTTGTAGAAATGGAGTTTTCTTTAGTTTTCTGTTTTAGGGGTGTATCCCGGGAGCAGCCAGCGGGGTATATAGGGAGCGTCCCCGCTCCACAGGTGAGTCGGCTGCCGGTTACATAGGAGGTAACATGGGCTCTGTCTGAGTAATGCAGAAATTAAAGGGGTAATATGATTTTGGTTAAAAGTTGAGTTTTAACTTCTGATGGACTTTTTACATTTTGGGTCATTTTCACTGTAAATATTTATTCATATATATTTTTTGGCACCTTTTTCTGCACTGTTCAGCACTAAATAAAACACGTTAAAACGCAGTTTTTGCCATTCTCAATTTTTTGTGAAGAATCCCGCCACAAAGATGTATTGTTCTGAACCAAAATGTTGACTTGTGTTGTTTGTAAATAAATGATTTAGCTAACAAAAGGTTAAAAAGTTGACCTCAAAATGCTTTTTCCGAGTTGTTTTTGTTGTTTCATATAAGTAAATGGATGTCACTAAATGGGACTAAACCAAAAAATATTGGCATCAAAGTGATTGATGTGCCTCTCTGCAGAAAAAGCTCGTTATCTTTGTTTTTTAGTCAAAAACAGGTGTTTTTGCTGAAACTACCCTATGTTCTGCTGCCGATAACTTTAGAACCGAAAATGCAAGAAACAAAAATTTTTTTCCTGATGAAAGAAGAGAATCTACCCTTTCTTTCGATAGTTTCAATGTTTATGTAATCTTAAAACTTGATATTCTGTAGATCTTGAAAAATCTGTCAAAATTCTTAAAAGCTCTGGCAGTAGGGGGCTCTTTGCTCTGAAAACGGCTGGCAGCCAATGAGTTAATCTTTAAACTAATGTTGGCACCTTTTGGTTACTGCTGCATCATTGCAACATGAAAAATCTTTTAAAGGGTTACCAGTGACAGATGCCCTTAATTTTACAAAAATAAATAAATTTAAAAAAGAAAAACATAAACCACTGTTCAAAAGTTTGGGGTCATTCAGACAATTCCATATTTTCCATGAAAACTCCCACTTTTATCCATGTGCTAACATAACTGAACAAGGGTTTTCTAATCATCAATGAGCCTTTCAACACCATTAGCTAACACAGTGTAGCATTAGAACACAGGAGTGATGGTTGCTGGAAATGTTCCTCTGTACCCCTATGGAGATATTCCATTAAAAATCAGCTGTTCTAATGTTATCTTTGTTGAAAAAAATGCTTTTTGGCTTTTTTTTTCAAAAATAAGGATACTTCTCAGTGACCCCCAAATTTTTGAATGGTAGTGAATGTGTCTGGGTTTATCGTGCAGCTTGTTTTTTCCAAGACAAATTTTTCCCATGGGAGACAATAAAGTGAACTTGAACAAAAGTAAAATCCCAGTTACAGTACATTTTACATAGACACTGATACTTACTACTGTCTATTGAAACTGTGTATAACATTTTACCCCACTGCACTCTGCTTGTGCCTGCCTATTGTGAGATATTCAGTGTGCAGAAAAAACAAAATACCATACTTGTAATGCTGACTGCAAACTTGCCAAAAATGCATTTCCAAATCGTGTGTCTCCTTTGCTATGCTTGTGTTCATAAACTAAATAAAATATAAATAAATGCAGGAGATAAATTACCTTTGTGAACAACTGCTCGGTAATCAAGCATGCCTTCCTGCTGATCTCTCGGCTCGTCACAGGGGGTGTTTAGAAACGTGTGGGATATCTCTGGCTGCACCTTGAGCTGAGGGGCAGAAAAAGATCATCCCACATTAAAATCCAGCAGGTAACGCAGCAGTGTCAATAAAATGAGATTAAAGCGCAAGTTTGTACACACAAACATGTGCGGGGAAAATATGTACATACAGGAAACCCACACATGTAATGTATACACACACACACTGTGTATTCCTATCATTGTGGGGACATACCATTGACTCCCATTCATATCTAACCCTTAACCCTTACCCTAACCTTAACCATCACCAAAACAATGCCTAACCCTAAACAAACATTTTTGCACTTTTACTTTTTTCAGTAACAACAACATGACCAAGAAAACACTGTTTAAATTTGTGGGGACCGAAATGAGGTCCCCACAAATGACATGTTTTTTGGTTTTCCTATAGTTGTGGGGACATTTGGTCCCCAGAAGTATAGCCAGAATCTGGGCACACTAAAATTGCACACACACACACACACACTGCAGAGTTGCAAAGGCAGCAAACAAACATGTAGCCTCGGGCTGTTTTTCAGCTTGCGTCTAATATCCGTGCAACTGCCTGCTTTTTCTGTGAACAACATATTTTCTTAAGAGGTGCTAACTGTCCCTTTCATGAAGGAACATGCACACCAGCGGAGACAGGCAAAACCATATCAGTAAATTTAGAGTATTATGTGTTATGGGATATTGTTTTGCTTGTGGCTTCTGAACTGACTAAATTCAGCATGTTTACAGCATCGTATGCCTCCAGAGAAAAGGATGTAAGAGCTGAGAGAAGATGCAGCTGTAGAGCAGCTAGATCTTAGGTGCTACGGCAGGATTAAGTGGCCATTGTAAGCATCATGACAAACTGGAGGCGTAACAAAGATTTTGTTTTTGCTGTATTGAACAGTCTTAATCTAATAAATTGTTTTGTGTCATACAACCAGGCTGAACTCGAGCAGAGAACCACACTACCAAGGCCAAAACACAATTAGAAGGATTTATTGGAGGGGGGGTGGGGACAGAGGAGTGAATCCAATAGAGTGAGTATCGGGGCCTTACGGGGGAAAGAGAGGAGTGAGTCCGGGTGGTCTGGGTTCCAGCCGAGGATCAGCGGCCGTAGGCTCTGGAAGGGGAAGCAGAGTGTGGCGCTGGGTGGAGTGGGATCCCTGGCGGCTGGAGAGGAAGCGTAGCGTGGGGGCTAGAGAGCTGAATGCTGGCAGGGCAGGCTGGAGTTGTTGGGGTGGCGAGGGTGGTCCAGAGGGAGTGATTTGGTCCAAAAGGGGAGCCGGAGAGGAACAGCAAGCGAGGGTCCGAGCAGCAGGTTTCTGGTGACAACAGGAAAACAAGGTTAGACGTTGGTTTCAACAAACAACAGGCAAGAGGCTAGAAGGAGACTGACAATGTGAGTCGAGTCTAACGATCTGGCAGGGTGTTGCAGGAAAGACCGGTCTTTTATTGTCAGAGAGTGATTAGCCAGATGATTGTCAGCTGCTCGGACTCTGGTGGAGGTGACTGATTGGAGAGCAGTTTCAGCTGCTTGCTGTTCGGCTCTGCTGTCAGGAAGAGAAAGTAGAGTGATTACAAAGGACTGTCAGGTGTGGGTCAGTGTGAGGGGAGAGCCCTGACAGTTTTGCATTTTTAAAATGTCCATAATCCATATTCATAAAGATGCGATGCCGGTACAAGACCCCAGTATGTTCCCTCAAAGCTGTTAGTTTTAACCTGGACAAAATGCAGAATGCAGGAGCAATGTTAAAAAGAAGTTTATTGTAAGAGCTTTAAATGAGAATGAAGGAGGCTTGGAGGCGTTCTACAGGAGAACCCAGCATTACCAGCTCAGTCCAGGTGGAAATGCAAATGTGCAGGTGAGTTCTGTGGCTGTGGTGGTTTGTGGAGGAGCTGGGTGTGGCTGAAGCAGAGCGTTTGGCTTGACTGACCTCAGGACCGATGACTAAAACCTCAGTTTTGTCCTGGTTATACGATTATACGGTTAAACGAGGTTATATACGATTAAGAACATTAATTTCACTTTGATTTAGCCAAAAATGAAGATGATTTCCACATATATTTCGTTATGGGACAGTTATTTGATATTTGTTAAGTTTTTATATGTTCTCTTTAAATGTACGAAGTTCTAGTTTAAGACCTCTAATATACAGTTGTCACATTATAAACTTGAAAAGCACTCAGAGAGAGCAGTACTCCTCCAAGGCTACTCATTCCCCCATATGGCATAGTCAGATATGCAACACTTTTTTTTAAATGCAGCATTTATTTATTAGTTATTGATGATCAGAAATCCCGGAAACATAGAATGTGTCCATTTTAATATAGATGTACCCACAAACACAATGACATTGTTCTGAGTACAGGCGTGTTATGCATGTGTACGTTATGTACAGATACCGAATAGCGTGACCTAAATATGTAGCAAGCAGCGGAACTGATGGGCCTCAGAAACACCCCCAGAATTTAATCAGTTGTTCCTTGTATCATTTCTGATGGATAAGTCCTGAAAAGTCCTCAGTGGTGGATTTGTAGTAGGATCACAATCGTGATCTTCAGCAGGCAGCTGACGTAGCATTCACTTGTTGTCATGAGTTACAGTGACGCCATGCTGCTATCTCGAAATGATACAGAAATCCATGGATCCAGACTATAAGCTGCATCACTGCCAACATCTGATCACTTGGTCTTTGTCTCATTTCTGAGCTTCCCTGAAAGTTTCATCCAAATCCATTAGTTGAGTAATGTCACTAACAGACAGCATTATCCAGCATTCTTCTTTTGCATCATTTGCAGAGACAGCGCTTTTTGCAGTTTTAAGTTTTTATCTGCTTCAGAGTTCTGCATTATAACAGGTTGTTCCTCTTGACTGACACAGCCTACTAATCAGTGCTGCTTAAAAGCCTGGCTCTTTCCATTACGCCTTGCTGGGCCATTGACTGAGATTCCCCATCTGGATTACACCGCTGTCTGGACTTGTCATCCTCTGGATATTCCACGCCTGCTCCGTTTTCCCCCTCTCACCCCGGAATCCCCATCTGCTCATCTCCCTTCCTCTGCTTCAGCATCTGCCCATGTTCTGTCCATTCCTCAGTCTTCGCCATATCCTCGCCACCAGCCTACTCAGCTCAGCCCCCCACCTCGCCTTTCAATTCCCCCTCCCGGACTTTATGTGAGTCACCTTTTCCATTAGTTTTAGTTCAGCCCTGTTGCGGACGCGAGCCGCCATCCTTAGTTTCAGTTTCAGTTTCCTGTTTGGTTTATTTTCCGTGCCTCCCTTATGGAGTGCCTGTAGTCTTATTTTCTGTAAAAATAAATGTATTATTTAATTCACCCACCAGCCTGTCGCCTGCTGCTTGGGCTCTACATGCCGGTCCTTAACAGAAGGGCAGTCAAGTGAGATGTATACGCTTACTTAAAAAAGGGGTACAAAGCAGTGTAAAAGGAGAAAAGTTCAGATTAGTGGTCTAAATTCAGCTATTGTCTACTTAATTTAGTTGAGCCCGTTTTAAAAAAAGTCACTGCAGTTGTGAATGGTTCAGTTCTTTTACTGTCCAAACACCATTTCACTGAGAAACTCTCTAGCTAGCTCTTACTCCATCTCTGCATCTCTACTTATTGTGCACAATATCTGCCTGAGAGTAAGATGATAATGAATTATTTAATGTGTTTGATTCTTGAAAGTGCGACCACACAATGAAAAGCTCAAAGACATACATACAGTGCCTTGTGAAAGTATTCGGCCCCCTTGAACTTTTCAACCTTTCGCCACATTTCAGGCTTCAAACATAAAGACATAAAATTTTAATTTTTTGTCAAGAATCAACAACAAGTGGGACACAATCGTGAAGTGGAATGAAATTTATAGGATATTTTATACTTTTTTAACAAATAAAAACCTGAAAAGTGGGGCGTGCAATATTATTCGGCCCCCTTGCATTAATACTTTGTAGCGCCACCTTTTGCTGCAATTACAGCTGCAAGTCACTTGGGGTATGTCTCTATCAGTTTTGCACATCAAGAGACTGAAATTCTTGCCCATTCTTCCTGCAAAACAGCTCGAGCTCAGTGAGGTTGGATGGAGAGCGTTTGTGAACAGCAGTCTTCAGCTCTGCCCACAGATTCTGGATTGGATTCAGGTCTGGACTTTGACTTGGCCATTCTAACACCTGGATACGTTTATTTGTGGACCATTCCATTGTAGATTTGGCTTTATGTTTTGGATCATTATCCTGTTGGAAGATAAATCTCCGTCCCAGTCTCAGGTCTTTTGCAGACTCCAACAGGTTTTCTTCCAGAATGCTCCTGTATTTGGCTCCATTCATCTTCCCATCAATTTTAACCATCTTCCCTGTCCCTGCTGAAGAAAAGCAGGCCCAAACCATGAGGCTGCCACCACCATGTTTGACAGTGGGGATGGTGTGTTCAGGGTGATGAGCTGTGTTGCTTTTACGCCAAACATATCGTTTTGCATTGTGGCCAAAAAGTTGGATTTAGGTTTCATCTGACCAGAGCACCTTCTTCCACATGTTTGGTGTGTCTCCCAGGTGGTTTGTGGCAAACTTCAAACAAGACTTTCTATGGATATCTTTGAGAAATGGCTTTCTTCTTGCCACTCTTCCATAAAGGCCAGATTTGTGCAGTGTACGACTGATTGTTGTCCTATGGACAGACTCTCCCACCTCAGCTGTAGATCTCTGCAGTTCATCCAGAGTGATCATGGGCCTCTTGGCTGCATCTCTGATCAGTTTTCTTGTTCGAGGTGAAAGTTTAGAGGGACGGCCGGGTCTTGGTGGATTTGCAGTGGTCTGATACTCCTTCCATTTCAATATGATTGCTTGCACAGTGCTCCTTGAGATGTTTAAAGCTTGGGAAATCTTTTTGTATCCAAATCCGGCTTTAAACTTCTCCACAACAGTATCTCGGACCTGCCTGGTGTGTTCCTTGGTCTTCATGATGCTCTCTGCACTTTAAACAGAACCCTGAGACTATCACAGAGCAGGTGCATTTATACGGAGACTTGATTACACACAGGTGGATTCTATTTATCATCATCAGTCATTTAGGACAACATTGGATCATTCAGAGATCCTCACTGAACTTCTGGAGTGAGTTTGCTGCACTGAAAGTAAAGGGGCCCAATAATATTGCACGCCCCACTTTTCAGTTTTTTATTTGTTAAAAAGTATAAAATATCCAATAAATTTCATTCCACTTCATGATTGTGTCCTAATTGTTGTTGATTCTTGACAAAAAATTAAAATTTTATATCTTTATGTTTGAAGCCTGAAATGTGGCGAAAGGTTGAAAAGTTCAAGGGGGCCGAATACTTTCACAAGGCACTGTATTCACACACACACACACACACACACTGTGTATTCCTATCCTTGTGGGGACTTACCATTGACTCCCATTCATATCTAACCCCTAACCCTAACCTTAACCCAGACCAAAACAATGCCTAACCCTAAAGAAACATTGGCTGGGTCTGACTCTGGAAGAAGATGGGAGGAATATGTTTTTTGATTCGTTCGGTTTTGCTCCGGATTTTGTACACTATCCCAAAACCATCGTACAATTTTTAGAGCAGCAGGGGGAAACTGTATTGTACCATAACAAACAGTTTCAGCACGTACTGTCTACCGCCTGCGGTCAACATTGTGTTTATTATTTATGCAATAGAGCCCTGGGGTTATCTTTTGAAAATATTTTGTCTTTGTATGAAGAGGATGACCCGTTAAAAAATGACGAGACCATGACCCGTTTTATACAGAAATATCAACGTTGCGTGAGACTGAAATGTGCAGACTCTTTTAACCACAGGGCGTGCTCTTTGCAAATGTTTAGAGATTTTTACAACATATAGAGTTTTTTCTTTTCACCCCAATAATATGTTATAAAGTATCGTGTTTTACTTTTTTCATCCGACCGTGTGTTTTACTTTTGAATGTTTGGGAGTGAACTGTCTTGTCGCATTTTAAAAAAAAAGAGGCTGTAAACATTGAAAATGTGTTCAATAAACATTTTATGACTCAACATCAACAACAAAGCAGTCTGTTTCTTATCACGTTAAGCTGATCTATCTAGGAGAAAGTAATATGTTCTTTTTTTACCGCTCAGAGGTTTTTCTCTTTTTTCAAAATAACGCTCCTCAGCATCAGTTTCTTCTTCTTCCCCCTCTTCTTCTTCATGAGTTCCCTGATTTATCATCCTCCGGTATTGTTCTCTGGTGTGAATATTAACCACGGCTGATATAGGCACGTTGACTGCTCTGAGAGTATTTTAAAAAAATCTGTCCAACCAGCGGGTTTTATGCCAGATGTTTTTCTTTTGTAAGAGAGCGAAGCATGTTTGACCAAGTCTATTATATGCGAACCTTTCACAGTCTACATTCTAAACAAATTCCCCCGAGGGTGTCCACCTGGTGCTGGAGCTCTCGGTCAGTTTCTTGAGGATATAAGCTGCATTTTTACGGTCGCGGGGCAGAAGGCTTTGCAGCACTTCCCCGGTGGTTACATCCTCCATCGTTATTTTTTCTTTTTCTTTTTCAGCATCCTCAGAGTCTTTATTATTATGTAAAATCAGAGGGATGGGTCGAGCCATCTCCGTCTCCCCTTGTTTGAGGAGAGTCAGGTATCTTTGCAGCAGAGCATTGTATTTTTTATTTTTTCATACGGGTTTAACCCCGTTTCATTTAAAACTTCCCTCATTTTTATATCCAAATCATTTTCAGCCGCTCATCTGATAGTAGGCAACTCTGGGGGCTAGGCAGCCTGATTCAGACGACTCATCTGTTGTGGTGTCAGTAAAAACATCTTTTGACCGGCTTTCTGAGTCATCTTTAGTTTTTATTTATTTATTAATCAGACCGCCTAAAAGTTGTCCGAATAGTGGAACAACGGTGGATAACAGAGGTAACAGAAATCCACCAGATTGTTTGATCAGAGCCCCCCGTTTGCGTTTCAGACCGACCTTTTTATCCGCCAGCAGTCTGATTTATTTATTTTTTTGTCGTTTGAGATTTTTATATTGACTGCTAGACAGAGGTATGTTGCCCTTTAACAAGTTTAAAGAGACCTCACAAAGAGTTTGGATAAAATCCGAGGAGCTGCGTTTGAGAATAGCTCGTCTTTTGCGTGCAGGAGCACGACACAGAGCCCTGAGCAAATATGCGTTTCTTTTGATATGCGGCGACATATTAATTATTTCTTGTTAGGCAGATAAACCACGGGCCACTGACCGGGTAGTATCCCACCGTGCAAACGGAAGACTTCTGGGCAAATGGGCGTTAAGTCTAATAACACTGGGTAACAAAAAAATTTTTTTGAAAATTTGTCTAGAGTTTTTTAACTGATTTAGGGGGATTAAGTAGCGCTTAATCCGAAAATGACATCCGTTTTACTCTATCAGGTCAGGTTTTGAAGCTATACAGATTGGTTGAAAATCAAATTTTTTGCCCAAATCAAATACACCTCTGTGGAGTTAACAGCTGAGTTATGCCAATACTTCTTATCTAAGAATGCTTTATTATTACAAAATACACATTTGAGGGAGGGCTGCACAGCGGCGTAGTGGTTAGCACTTTCGCCTTGCAGCGAGAAGATCCCGGTTCGAATCCCGGCCTGGGTCTGGGATCTTTCTGAATGGAGTTTGCATGTTCTCCCTGTGCATGCGTGAGTTTTCTCCGGGTACTCCGGCTTCCTCCCACAGTCCAAAAATATGCTGAGGTTAATTGATCACTCTAAATTGCCCGTAGGTGTGAGTGTGATTGTGTGTCTGTATATGTAGCCCTGTGACAGACTGGTGACCTGTCCAGGGTGTCCCCTGCCTTCGCTCAAGTCAGCTGGGATAGACTCCAGCACCCCCCGCGACCCTAATGAGGATAAAGCGGTGAATAGATGATGGATGGACATTTGAGGGATCACTTACTGCTATCAATGAACAGTCTCCAATCTGTGGGGTCGTACTTTGGCACCCCTAGCTTGTGCAGGAGACCCGCAATGTCTGAACAATGCACCAAATCATTCTCCTCAGAGAAAAAACAGAGGTATTCCTTCTGTAAAATGTTATGCGAGTACTGTCTGCAAGAAGGTTTTTTTCCTTCAGTCGGGAAGCCAAAAGCTTAGATCACGAACTAGACCATTTAGCTCTATTTGTGTGAAAGGATGTGGAGCATCATCATCAAGAAACACCTGATCCTCTTGATCTTCATGGTCACTAGAGGAATCTCCCTCACTAATATCTGGAAGCTCTCCAAAGACAGGTACTGGGATTTCATCACAGTGAGCTACAGGATGACGTGCTGATTGAAGATCAGGATATGTAAGGCTGCCCCTGTTCTTTCTGTTAATCCCAGTTACATCTACAGCACAGAAGTAGCAGTCAGTGACATGGTTTGCTGGTTCTCTCCAAACCATGGGAACTCCAAACTTTAGACAACTCTTCTTGCCCTTTGTCCATTGACGCAGATACTCAGTACATGCTTTTCACACCATATGTGGGGCCCAGGCTTTATCCTGGTCACCAAGCTTTATACCAAAATAGGCATTACAGGCACGCTTTATGAAGCTTGTAACAGAGTTCCTGTTAGGTGCCAAAGTGTATTCACCACAGATGTAGCAGAATACATCAGGTTGATTTTTGTAAGCTCTTCTGCAAGAAGCCATGGTTTTCACCTATGTGCAAAGAATAAAAATAAGTAATTTACTGAAGATATTTCAAGAAACAAAAACTGGGTATCATCCAAAACAATATACGATAGAGATATACACCAAAAATATAGTGATTGTAAGTTGTAGATGCGTAAACAATAAAGCAATCATATGCGTATATATAAAGAAAAGGTGAAAAATAACAAATGGTCATAGTTAAAAAAGTTGACCTGATAGAGCAAAACTAATGTTATATTTGAATTCTGCACCCCAAAATTATCTTAAAACAGCTTTAAAACCTCAGACAATTTTTTGTTGTTGACCAGTGTAATAAATAGCCGAAGGGATCTTTGGTAGCGTCCTCGAAACTTTCTAGATAAAAGCGTTTTTGTTCGGGAAATATTTGGTGAGATAACAGGCTTACCTGTAATTTGTCTGGAAACTTTTAAACAGAACCAGATAATTACTGTTCAGACTGATGGTACGACTGTGTTTACCCTGAAAAAACATATTTTGCATCATTAAAATCATGCTCATGTTTCTGTGGTGTCTATATTGTGTAAAAATTCTGGCCACCTCCGGGTGGTCGCAGGCCTGAAAAATTACATCATCCAATATTATTAAATGATTTTTATCAGGAGGAAACAAATGTTTGTCGTCGAAAGAATCGGGCAGACCTTCAACGAATTTAATGTCTTTATTTGTTCTCTGCAGTTCGGCGTACATCGGCTGAAAGGAGGTGTACACATAGACAATATTCTCAGGCATTTGATTCAAAACATGTTCGGGGTGCTGGAGAATCTGTTTCACAAAGAAAGATTTTCCCACACCCGAAGGCCCGACTATGATAGCTGAGAAAGGCATACATAATCTAGGATCGAAATCTATTTCCTGCGACATTTTTTTAATTTAAATAAATAAAAAATAAAAAATTTAATAAAAAATTAAAAACCAAATGGCTCGGTGTGACCGTTAGGCATCAACCGTCTCTTGTCATACACAACCCGAAACTTTTTGCTAAATGAAGAGTTTTTTAAGACAAAACCGTTTTCATCTCTAACGATGCCCTGCTGCGGGGTGTCAATAAACCCCCCTTCCTCTGAACACTGGAGCTGCTGTAGAGGGGACAGAGACCGCTGCAGCACCTCGTGCTGCTGCTGCTGCTGCTGCTGCTGCTGCTGGTTGACAAAACCCTCGACCAGATCTGTCAAAGCTGACTTTTTCAGCGCATTCTCGAGTTTGAGTGATACTTTTCACCTTCAACACCACTTTTTTACGGTTTCTGGTTTGATAAGCATAACTTTTGGGACCCGCGGCTGCGAATTCTTCGATGCTATCACCGTCTAACTCGTCCGTCAAGTCTCCCAGATAGTTACCAAATTTTAGTCGGTTCTCCCCATTTGGTGACGTAGATTATGCTGTCTGTGTCAAAGTACAAAACTCTCCCCTGGAGCTCCTCTAGACACTCGTAAAGCTTTAATCGTCTGTACGCTGTGGTAAAAGCCGCTATGAAAACGTTATCGGATTTGTTAGGCGGGACTATATAACGACCGCCGTGACTCCACTGAACCAGAGCGGTTCGGTCATTGAGGAAAGAGAAGTAATTTACATTGTATTTTTCAGAGAACATGTAGCTGAAAAATTCTTCTGGTTCGGTGACCAGAGCCATCTGACGCAGATTGTTTCTCTGAGCAAACTTTCCCCAGAAGCTGTTGAGACACAATTTGGAGATTTGTCTTTTAGCGGGGTTAGGATGAATTTTATTCTCATCCAGCAAAATGCCCTGGTGAGAGTGATACTCCCTGATGTATCTCTGCCTGCTGGCGCTGTCATTTGCTTCAGGAGGATATCCTGAAGCCTCCTGTTTGCCCTTAAGAAAAGTGTGTATGTAGCCTACGAATACAGAGTCATCGCGGTTCTCAAAATGCCACACCTTGGTCACCTTAGCCACTCGAAAACCCATCTGCAAAGCTTTGTTAAATTCGGGGGTGACCCAGACCCCTGTCAACACGCGGCTCTCGTCGTCATGGTTACAAGCACCCAGCTGATTGTTAAGCTCCGTGCAGGTGTGGCAGAGTGTAAACTCCAGCTTACCGGAGCCAGTTCTGTAAGGCAAAACAGGGGAAAATAACCCTCTGGGAGGGTAGACCACGGCCCTGATGAACCCAAAGTAGCATTGAGGGCTGTTAAAAGCTGTGTGAATTATTTTAGGGTGACCTAGCGGGTACAGAAAGCTGCAGTTGACATAAGGATAGAGTGAGGTGACGTCAGCGTATTCCACGCTCACGTTCGCTGCTGCAGAATACCTGAGCCTGACTGCGCACGTTCTGCCGCCGTACAGAGCCTGGCGGGGGTGGAGGGGCTCAGGAGCTCAGTAATGTTGCAGGAAAGCCCTGACAGAGGGATTTGATTTTTTCATCTCATCCCAGTTGTGTTCTCTCATGATCACCACTTTAACCCCTTCCAGAGACTCTAAAGCGCCTAATCTCACCATGGTATCGCATTGTAACTCTTCAAACGAGCGCCCCGTCAGAGAACAGGTCTTGTGAGGCTGAAAACAGGAGGGACAGCCGTGATAAAAACACCCCAGAAATTCCCACACATATTTGACACCTCGGACCTCTGAGTAGCCGTCCACAAAATATCGCCCCAACCGCTTTTCACCGGCATTCAAAGCGTGCTGAATAAAGACGCTTTGGTCGCGAGACACCCACTCCAGCCACTGGATGCTGGTGTGTGAATACCTTTTGTATTGTCGGGTGTAATGATCAGGCGCTGGTATGGCTAAGGTTTTAGGCCGCAGAAAATTACAGGCAAAAACTTTCATACAAGCGGATGCGATAGTACTGCAACTTAACGGATCAACGCCGGTTTCCTCTATGAATCTGTTTCTGAAAATCACGCAGCCCTCCGCCAGCACATCTACGTCGTTTTGACAGTAATAGAGAGCTTCCTGTTTAAAATTGAAAATTCCCCCGCGCACGGTCTCATACCACTCCGTGAATTCACGCCTGGCTTCAGGCTTCATTCTCTCGGGGTGGTAAGCCTGAGGAGGAGGGTAAGGGCCTATGTAACTCAAATGTTTCAAAGAGCTAAAAGCGTGAGGATAAAAACCCTTTGCTTTTGTCAGGGAAACCTAAAGCTTTAGGCATGGCAGCTAGAGGCATAGTGAGAAAACTCAGGGAATCGATGTATCGCGGTCCGTAGTCAGGGTCTGTGAAACAGAGTATTTTGCTCCCGTGCATAATAAGAGAGGACTTTAGAGCCAGCTCGACCATGGCTCGGAATACTATGTAGCTGTCAAAACCTTTAGAATTATGAGCGACAAAGATGGCTTTCTGATACATAACTCTCCTAAAGCGCTGCACAAACTCTTCGGCACAATTCACCCCTTCAGAGTGCCACCTCTGACCGTCTAGTGATTTAGCACAGACCAAAAAAGGAATGTGCACACCTTTTTCATCCGTAAACGTTTCAAAATCGTAAAAGATTATTTTTTCTGAATGGTCCTCAGCCGGTTTAACGGGTTGTATGTAACACAGGTGCGTGTTTCTGTCTTGGGGGGTCGACGGGTCCCCTGTGGATTCACCGCAGATTTTACATTTTATAGCTTGACACACGTGAGGTTTCGTTTCAACAGACATGGGAATGTAATACAATCTGAGGCATTTGTCGCACCGTTTATACAGCTGGCACTGACTGACTGATTTTTGAGCCCGCGGTCTCTTGACAGGCTGCTTGTGTCTAACTAAGCAGCTCTGGGAGCGACAGATGCGATTACAGTCTGAGCACAGGACGGTTCTGTACTCTGTCTGAACACAGTCGGGGTGTAAACATACTGTACAGTGCGCAGGGCAGTGATGACTCAGTAAGTTGTCGTAACCCGAATAACAGTAGTGACACGCGTACTTAGAGCCGAGAAACCCCTTGAGATCTTTGATGCCGTAGTAGTGATTCTGGTGCAGAAACAAATAGTGTTTTATTTTTTCGGGGACAGCCTGTTTGGAATTTTGAGAGAGTGCGCGTGTCTTCCGTTCTGTAAAATACCACAATTTTACAATTCAACAACTTTTCAAATTTTGACAGATCACTAAAGGTCACTTGGTTCTGATCGTTTAAACCGGCGCCGATTTGAATCTCTCTACCTCTCCTCACGGCCTCCCTGTCGGTGAGAGAGGGAAACAGCAGATGAGCTACATTGATGGAAAAGGACATGTTGTCATCAGAGTTTTGTACTATGTACAGAAACCTTTTCTTTTTTTTAAGGATTTCGCTGTCCAACAATTTTTCCAAGGCTCTCTTCCCACCGCCCCTGGGGTTATGGACGACCTGGACCACTAATTCCAGAGTAGCGTCAGTCATAATAGACATGTTGGACTGCACTAGACTGTCGAGGAGGGTCTGAAATGCAGAAAGGTTCTCATCGTCTCCGCCGTTGGTTAAAACACTGGTGACATTTCTGGTCAGACTTTCCCCCCTCAGTTCCAACTGAATTTTGTCCTGAGGTCTGGCGTGTGAAGAGACCCGTTGAAACAATTCGTGAGCAGTCCCCCTAACTTCCCTGTAAAATGAACCATAATCCGGTACACCCGTAGGGGGTGGAAACTGTAATAACTGTCTTATTTCTACGTTGTTAAACCTATTTCTATGCACTTCATTCAGAATGTTGCAGGCTGCAGGAGGTGTGGAAGTGTTAGGCTCCTGCTGAGCCGTATTTAGAATTTGACCCCCCTGTTGGTTTGGACAGAGATCAGGAGGAGGTGAAGGTGGTGATGAAGGTGAAGTTTCATGGTTTACATTTAGCAACTAATCAAAATCCTAACGATCACCGTGTACAAAATTTATTAAATCTTCAAAATCACAAGATGTGATGGATTCGGGGTGTACATTGTTTGCATCATTTATTAAATTGTGAAATTCCCCGGTTGCAGCGGTTTCAGAGTCTACATTTAGCAAACTATCAAAATCCGAACGAGCCCCTTGTACAAAATGTATCGACTCTTGAAAATTACCGCTTGTGACGGATTGAGGGTTTACATCATTCACATTATTTCATAAATTGTAAAAATCGACCGGTTGTGGGTTTAAGGTCGGTAATTCATTAGATCGGTCGCTCGCCTTTTCAGCCATTCTCGCTTTAACACTAGGAAGACTGCGAGGGGATCTACTGGTGTTTTATTACCTTTAAGGACTGAAGAGGGATCATTTAATCCTCCTGTCCTGCTCTGTCTGCCCCGGAATGTGCATTATGCTAATCATGTGGCAACTTCTTGCAGGGAGAACAGTGGAAGGTGTGAACGGTGTGTGTGGGCGGGGGGTGGGAGGAAATATGCTCCCCCTTCCCAGGGAGGATTCTCCTCCTGCCCTGGGATGTGGACTGATCACTACGCTAATTATGTGGCAGCTTCTGGTTTTACCCAGCACACATCTTTCAGCAAGCCTCCTTAGCATAAGCCTGAACCCTACTCAGGTTCCATACCTTATAGTTGTTGATCTGTGCTTGTTTACTGGCGACAATGCACTGGTCATAAATTCTAAATTTTTTGTATTGTACTGTGCTTTCAATTTATTCCGATGTTGTAAAACACCCTATGTACTCGTACTGTGAAGGGTGCTATGCAAATAAAACTTTACTTACTTACTAACCAAGAGAAATTAGCCAAAAAGGAAGAACTAGCTTTTACAGCAACTGAAACTTCATTGCTTCTGACTCTGCCCTTCTTCTTGAAAGCTTGAATGTTCCTGGGTTTTTCTGTAAATATTTTGCATTGCTTAGGATGGATAACCACATATTTATCTTTTTTGTTGAGTGCAAATAAGTAAGAGACACAAAAATAAGAGGATGAAAAATGCTTATTCTAATAGTTTATTTATATTTTTGAATCAACACTGTAGAAAGCACAAACAATATTTACACAATTTACACATTTACCGTGTGTGTGTCATCACACAACTTTTTCAAAACTGGTCTGCGCAGACCTGGCACTCCCATGGCACTTCTCTTTTGCATTTGCCACACGTTAACTTGTAGCAATGCACACATCGAACAGTAGCAGGGTTCTTTTTGCACCGGTGATGGACTTGGCACTTCTGCCTTTTGCCCGGTTCCACTGGTGTGGCGGCCTGTTTGCGAAGATGGTTTTCCTTTCCAATCTTCTTTGATGTCACATAAGACTCAGCCAACTCACAGGCAAGCCGCATCAGAAAATCTGGCCGCCTTTCCGTCCTTCCTGTGCAGGCTTGATATAGCACATGGGCATTCAGGGCTGCCATGTCAACCATATTATAAAATACACTGACAGGCCATCTTCTTGTTCCTGCCCGTACGCTGTACTGCCGCACCATCTGATCCATGGCGTCCACACTGCATTTAGTGGAGTTGTACTGGGTGATGGTGCTTGGCTTTCTTTTGCGGCTGTCCTCAGTCTGAATCACACTGTGCATGCTGCTCATAACGTAGACTGTCTTCTTCCGGCTGGCTGCGTACACTGTCAGTGTTGCATCAGTTGTTGAAAACACCTGAGTGCTGAACTCACTTTGCTTTATCTCTCGAGCTGAAGGGGGAATTTCTCTGCGAATTTTGTTGAGTGTCCCAAGAATGGTAGTTTTCCGGCTGCGTAATTTTCTTGCAAGTGAAATTGATGTGAAAAAATTGTCCGTCGTGACAGTTCTGCCCTGATCAAGAAATGGTCCCATCAACTTCATTACCACACTCTCAGACAGTCTCTCCTCTTTGGGACGGCCAGGTTCTTTGCAAACATATGGAAAGACATTGCAAATATACTTTGATTTCAAGTCACACGCCACCCAAAACTTGATACCAAATTTATCCGGTTTTGTAGCAATATATTGCAGAAAAGGGCAACGTGTCTTTGATGGATAAAGTTGTTCATCGATTGTGATGTGCCGACCAGGTCTGTAGAATGTGACAACAGTTCTGTCGAAATGATTCCCATAATTCGGAAATAGCTGCAAACTTGTCTGTCTGCACTCGCTCAGCCCGTGTGTTCTTGCTATCAAACCGTAGGTGCTGCATTATGTCTTTGAAGCGGTCGCTACTCATTGTTTCCATAATCCGTTTGTTTCCATACATCTCTGACCAGTTGTCAGACAATGATGGAACCTTAGTCACCCCTCGCCAGATGACAACTGCAATGAAAGCCATTAGTTCTGGAATAGCCATGAACCAATCCACAGTCTCTGTTTCCCTTGCATGCTCAATTGTGCATGCTTGAATGGTACGAAGCATCTGGAGAGTGAGAAAACAGAGGAAGCTTTGAAGGCGAGTTTTGATCCTTATTCTGGCTTCATGTGTTGGCTCTCCTTCTGCAGCGTAAGGTTCAATAGGAGCGAATTTCAGATGTCGTCCAACCTCTTCCTTGCACCACACTGTGCCATCTTTTGCGGTCTCCGTTAGTGCGGTATCCAGCCGTTTTGTCCTCTTCTGGGGAGGGGGAGCGTCTTCCTCTGCAAATTGAACAAATTTATATCGTTAGCAAAGACAAATGTACCAATGTAGAAAAGAGTCAAATTATATCACATCTTTTCATTGTTCTGTTTGTCTTTATTCTGAACTCTGTCAGTATTGTGGCCCTTGGTTCAGAAGTTCACATTTTTCGGGCTCCTTCTGTGAAAACATTGATGACCTCTGATCTAAAATGTGTCATTTTTATCTAGAAATTTGTAAAAAATAAATAAATACAATAAAATAAAATAAAAATCTTGAAGTTAAAAAAATATTCCCCAAAAGAACAAAATCTTTGAAATTAAATGTGAAGTATTCTGAAACAGAAATTTGATGTTTGAGAAATCTTACCCGAAAACTGCTCCGAGTCAGAATCTGACTGAAGGTCTATGTCCTCTCCATCAGAGTCAAAAGCGCTTGTTTCAGTCAGAATCATTTGCAAAGCCTGCTCAGTAGTGAATCTTCTCTGCATCTTTTTTTTGGAGAGGTCTTGGAGCAGATGACGAACTGGCAGGTTGTCCACTGGGATCTTGTATGTCTCATATAGCTAATGTAGCTAATGACCACAAAAGTGTTTTTCAGACTTTTTATGCCAATCCCCCCTGGAAAGGGGGAGCATATTTCCTCCCACCCCCCGCCCACACACACCTTTCACACCTTCCACACCTTCCACTGTTCTCCCATCCAGAAGCTGCCACATAATTAGCGTAATGATCAGTCCACATCCCAGGGCAGGAGCAGAATCCCCCCTGGGAAGGGGGAGCATATTTCCTCCCACCCCCCGCCCACACACACCGTTCACACCTTCCACTGTTCTCCCTGCAAGAAGTTGCCACATGATTAGCATAATGCACATTCCAGGGCAGACAGAGCAGGACAGGAGGATTAAATGATCCCTCTTCAGTCCTTAAAGGAGTATCCTAAAAGCATAGTCTTGCGAGTGTTAATGTCATTTTTTTGTTTTACAATATTTTCACTTCAATAACAACAACAAAAAACAAACCTCATAAACAGCGAAAACAGAAATCACCTCGAACGTAATTACATTCTTGTAAGCTCCGCATAATATGCTGATCCTGCGCGTAAAAGTTCATTTACCGCACACGTCAACTCATCTCTTAGGGTGTCAAGCAGATAGCGGTCCCTTCTCCTCCTGCGATGTCTCGTGAAGGAGCCTCTTACGGCGCCTGAGAGAGAGAGAGAGAGAGAGAGAGAGAGAGAGAGAGAAAAAACAAGTTTTTTTACTCGAATAAAAATAACAACACGAATTATTAAAAACACATTTTAAAAGAATTAGAATCGTTATGAAACTTTAACCCTGTAACACAAACGGATCAGACGTGCTTACCGTTCCGTCTGGCGGTTCTATTTGTCAGGATCCTGGGATGAGCACGCGCCCCTGGAGCGGTGTAGGTCTGGCCCGGTGTCGGAGGAGAGAGGGTGCTGGAGCCCGGCACCGTTGCGGCGCTCTCGGGAGAGGCGGGTGCGGGGGTCCTGATGCTTCTCCCGATCAAGGGAGGTGGTGGGGGGAGTGCGGCCGGAGCGGCGTAGGTCCGGGTCGGTGCTGGAGCTGTGGAACCCGGCACCGTTGCCTCGGTCTCGGGGGATGCGGATGCAGCGATCCTGCCGCCAGTGCCGCTTCTCACAATCAGGGGAGCTGCTGGTGGTGGTGGTGGTGGTGGAGGAGCTGTGGAACCGGTGGAACCCGGAACTGTTGCATCGGTCTCGGGGAACGCGGTTGCAGCGGTCCTGCTTTCGCTGCTTCTCCCAATCATGGGGGCTGGGGCGCGTGCGGCCGGAGCGGCATAGGTCAGGCTCGGTGCTGGAGCTGTGGAACCGCTGGAACCCGGCACCGTTGCAGCGATCTCGGGAGATGGAGGAGGAGGAGCTGGAGGACCGGGAGACGTCGGAGGTGTTGATCCGATGGAGAAGAGAGGAGACGGCGGAGGTAGAGTCAAGGGGGATGGAACCTGATGGAGCTGGAAATCGCCTGGGCTGTAGAGAACCCGAACTCCGGAGAGACTCGATGCGGTCTGCCACTGCCCGGGTCTGAAGCTGTCTAAATTCCGCATCACTTGCCTCGTAAGTGTGGCAGGGTCCTGGCCCTCTATATCCCAGCCACGTTCACTCCAAATCTCTTGGTTGCTAAACGCTTCGTTTCGCGCTGCGTTCTCAATGTGCAGTTCGATTTCTCGTAGTTCTTCCTCGGTAACTAAAAAAAATTGAAAAATGTTTGATTCTTGGAATAATTATTGAAATAACAACAACGAGAAGAAGAAGAAATACTCACAGGCCTCAAGAAAGTCAAAGTTGATCCCCGCGCCTATAACACAGCTTTTTTTTGAAACAACAGATCATCAGAAAAAAGTGTGTAAAAATAATGCTAAAAAATGCAAAGAAGATTAATAAACCATGTACCGTTTTCCATATTTTTTGAATTTCTGGAACTTTGACTAAAATTCAGCTTTGCTGAACGGATGTTGGAGAAAAACACTGACTCGTCTTTATCTGTTCAAACAAACAAGTGTGATGCGACTTTTGAACCTCTGGAGGGTTTTTTTCACACTTTGAGGTCATTAACCCCACACCCCTATCAGTTTTCATTTACATACGTTTCTATTTAAAATGTATAACAAACTAAAACAGTTTTTCAAACTATATGCTTTTCTACATTGTTGAAACTTTCCGGTTAAAAAGACTGACGGATCTTATTTTCTGACTGATTTATTTTAAACAGTCAAATTGTTCATGTTTTTTATTTATGATATATTTCAAACAGTTAAAAAGACTGCGGGTTCTTATTTTCTGAATGGGATATTTCAAACAGTTACATTGTTCAGTTTTATTTATCCAACCGGTATATTTCAAACAGATGAACTGCTCATTTTTTTTATTTTTATTTTTTTGTTAGCTGTTGTTGACTGTCTCGTGTTTAAAATGAACTAACAGACTGTAAAAAAAGATTGTTTTGTTTAACATTCTCCCCTTCTCCCCCTGCGGCTCTGATAACCCTCTGGCGATTAAGGAGGGGCTTCCTGTCACCGCAGCCACGGGGGGTGTAGGCGCTCAGCACTCACTCACTCACCACTGCTCGCGGGTGACAGATCGCCTGGAAGAGATAGTGGACAGCAGCATAGGGTTCAAAGGATGCAAAATAGAGAGAATACAGAAACATTTTCAATTTTTTCACAGGGTTTCTCTGTCAAAGAACGCTAAAAACTGTGTCACAGGAGGGATGAGAACGCTGAAAGTTTGTTTTTACAGGGACGTCTCTGCTCCAGATCAGATAAATACTTTTGACAGTTAGGACCCTGGAGGGGAGGGACGGAGGGGGGGGCATCTGCACCGAATAGATACGCCGCTGAGGGTTAGGAAGACACTTTAGACCTGACTTTGACCGCCAAGGGGGAGGGTCTTCTGGTAAAAACAAAGATCACATAGTAAAAAATACCACGTGATAAGGCGGGACTTCCGGTAAAATACCATGTGGTAAGGCGGGACTTCCGGTAAAAAGGGGGCGGGGCCACCTGTCAAAGTTGTGACTTGGCAGCTTCTGATTGGAACCTGTCATTTTTGACGAAAGGTGGTTTATATTACTCTCTGACATTTGGTCCCCACAAGTATGGCCAGAACCTGGGCACACACACACACACACACACACACACACACACTATGTTTTTCTATCATTGTGAGGACTTACCATTGACTCCCATTCATATCTAACCCCTAACCCTAACCCTAACCAAAACAATGGCTAACCCTAAAGAAATGTTTTTGCACTCTTACTTTTTTCAGTAACAACAACATGGCCAAGAAAACACTGTTGGGGCCCGAAATGAGATCCCCACAAATGACATAGTTTTCAGTTTTCCTACAGTTGTGGGGACATTTGTTCCCCACAATGTAGCAAAAGCTAAAACACACATACACACACACACACACACAGACACACACACACACACACAGTTATGATTTTAACCCTTACCACCAGAAAAACGCTCTGGAGCGTTTTCTTGTTGCACCGCAGTAATCAAAACAAAGCAGGAAAATGAAGCGTCGGCGAGTCTCCCTTTAAATGCGTGCTGAAAGTACAGATTTTGAACCTTCTACCAGTTTTTGAATCATGTTGATCGGTCAAGTAAAACCAGAGATATGATCAATAATAAACGCCACATTTTTTACCGAACTTCACCGGAGCTATTTCCAGCGTCTTTTATGCACGGAAAAATTTTGAACTTTGGACTCAGCGGAAAGTCCTCTCTGCTGAAAGCATCTGGTGAGAAACACAGACCTTTCGAGTTATGCTTGGTGTAGGAAGGAAAATGTGGACCAGATTTTCACAAACCTGGCGTTCTCTGGAGTAAAAACGCGAACTGGATTTCCCCAAAGGTGACTGAGAAACCTGGAGCTGAGTGACAGAGACGCTCTGACAGGGACCGGCCGCACAGACACGCCCACAGACACGCCCCCAGTCTCTGTGTGTAAGAGAGTGGAATATTCTAGAAATACACAGAGGAGAGATGGGCAAAGTGCAGATTTGGAACTTTCTATCATTTAATTTTTTTTTTTAGTCAGGTGATAGTTATAACTCTTTGGGAGAGCAGCACGTCCTTCACTGGCTTTGGCCACAGATCACTCTCTGCTAGACACCAAGATGCACAGAAAATGAAGATTTTGTTTCAGATGTAATATATTACTACTACTACTAATAATAATAATAATAAAATAATATAACAATAATTATAATAAAAATAAAATAATAATAATAAAACAACAATAATAATAACATTCATAATAAACATATTCTAGCAATTGAGAACACCAGGACTCTGGGTTCTCCCTGTGGTCCTAAAGACTGTTTCTATTGTTTTTGTCATTGTAGAGATTGTGGTGGACAGAAAAAGCTTTTTGGAACGGTACAAATTCATTTATGTAAAATTTTATTGTGACTCCTCATGATTTTGTAAATAGTTGTGCAAAAACGCCTAAAAAAATCCTCCATTTTAGTGCAAATAGTGGTATATAACTGTGTTAACTGCTAAATTTGTACATTATTTTATGACAAACAATTTATATTTACATTATAAGTTCTGAAAAAGATTCATTACACATGTTTATGGTGTCCACAGCAAAAAAATCTAACTTTTTTCTACTCGGATTTTGTATTTTTTCTGTTATTTTAGGTCAAGTGTGTCCATTCATTATATCAAAATGTCTAAATAATTATAGAATCACACAGGTGAGGTTGTGCTGAAAAAAAGATACCAAGCAAAGCAAGATCAACAGCTTTTAAGGTGAAATATAAAGGTAAAATCAGAATTTGTCAAAAACGGACCTAAACCCCCCTAGGGCCCTAAGGGTTAATGTCCCATACATCAAGCACAGCAGGACAGTTCTGCAGCCAAACTGGATGTTGGATAATTCCACTGCTGAATTATTTTTTATTAAATGTTCAATTTTTATCAGAAAATAGACTGTTGTTGTCATTTAACAATGACATTTTTAAAAAGTCACTTATTTCAGCAAATCAATTAAAAGTGCAGGAGGAGTACAGAGACAAGCTTTCATTTGTGCTCATTTGGGGTAAATAATCTCCATTAAAGTTGTCTCTCACAGCAATCTTTGTTTTATTCTGTTGGTTTATGTAATTTGTTTGGTTGTAGTTCTCAGACACGCATACACTGAATCAGCACTAAAACTGAACAGAAAATATGTCTCATCTGAGAGACATGTTAATTGCCTGTGCTGCTCGATGCCACTAAATAGAACAACTTCGATTTTCCACTGAATTTCAAAGTATATGAATGTTTTCACTTTAATATCAGGGCCAGCCCAGGATTATATGTGGCCACGAGTTTCCCTTCATCTGCATCAATCTAAGTATTGTTGATTTTATTGCAGTCTTTTGCACTATTTATCCGTTCATTACCCAAGGAAAATACAGACCCAAAGTAGAAACTCAATGCAAAAAAGTGAAGAAACCTGTGATCACTCATGCACAAGTCAAAATAACCTCTGATCTGTAATAACTGACAAGAGACTGAATACCTGTGATTTCAAGTCAGCCTAATTTCATAAACATGATTATAAAATAAGCAGAACATTCTCAGTTTTGGACATATGGGCTTTATTTGTATGTCTGCATATGGCTTCACATGACGGTGAATTGGCAAAGGAATTGAAAATGCAATGATTTATAATACTTCACAGATATGGAAAAGGATAAAGGAAGATCAGTAACTGACCAAAAATCCGGGAGGGTGAGGGTCGAGTCTGTCTCAACACCCAGCCCGGTCTCACGGGGATTCGTGAAACTGTCACGTCAGTTTTTGTTTCGGTTTCGTGCACACCAACACGATGTCGTCATGTTTTTCGTGCCGCTCACCACGAGCGAAACCCGCTGTGGTAATCACATCTGAAAGTGGTTTATACCGGCGGATTCATGACGATCTAAGCTTTCAATCGGCGTTTGCGGCCGCTGCTGCGGCCGCCGGACATTCTTTAAATTCCTATGCAAATTCAGCGGATTCATGACGATTTAAGCTGTCCATTGGCGTTTGCGGCTGCCGCCGCGGCCGCCATTGCAGCCGCCAGACATCTGGCCGCAGCGGCGGCCGCAGCGGCGGCCGCAAACGCCAATGGACAGCTTAAATCGTCATGAATCCGCTGAATTTGCATAGGAATTTAAAGAATGTCCGGCGGCCACCGCAAACGCCGATGGACAGCTTAGATCGTCATGAATCCGCCGGTATAAACCACTTTCAGATGTGATTACCACAGCGGGTTTCGCTCGTGGTGAGCGGCACGAAAAACATGACGACATCGTGTTGGTACGCACGAAACCGAAACAAAAACTGACGTGACAGTTTCACGAATCCCCGTGAGACCGTGTTGCAACACCTCCTTGATCCTGGGCAGTTGAGAGGGGCTTGTCATTGGAAGATGCTAGTAGACTTGGACCAAAAGCTCTACTTCCCACCTGAGATTGTATCTACCAACCTGCAACCAGACTTGGTGCTATGGTCAACTTCACTTAGGCATATTTACGTCATCAAGCTCACAGTGCCCTGGGAGAGCTCAGTAGAGGAGGCCTATGAGTATATTCAAAACAGTGAGGCTGGAAGTTGAGGGTCTGGCCAGTCGAAGCAGAGAGTTTGTAGCCACCCCGACATCCAGGTTTCTCTGGGAAATGGGAGAGCACCAGCAGGTCATCAAAGACCTCTGCAGAGCTGCTGAAAAGGGAAGTCAGTGGCTGTGGACGATGAGAAAGGACTCCACCTGAGCCTTTAAATGAGTAGATGGCATCTAGGAGGTGAACCTGAGATGCTGGGATTCACTGCTGAACCTTCTGGAGGTGTTGTGGGCATATCAGTGAAACATCAAGCACAGAGGGTACCTACTTGATAACCCAGAGGATGCCCTCACTTACTTCACTGTCCCACTGAATCTTAGTAGGTGTCTCATGCATGCAAGAAGGGGCCTCAGCATATAGTCCTACACAATAGACCTTCACAGAGATGGAAAAGGATAAAGGCAGATCAGTGACCAACCAAAAATCAGAGCTGCAGTGGTTGTTCTCCTAAAATACTGCCACAGACAGTGAATTATGTTCACAATCCAGCTCTGAAAAATCAGACGGTGAAGTGCTTCAGACGTCATATACTGGAATTTTTGTGACAGCTCAGACAGTGTGAAACAGGAACCTCTATGGACAGCATCTAAGAAAAAAAGACTTTGCTTGCTGCATGGTACAAAACTGCAAGATTAGACTTTGTTAAAAGATATGAAAAGAAACCTAGATTTTGGGAGCTCATTCTTTGATCAGATGACACCGAGAAAAACAAGTTTAGCTCAAATGTGGTTGAGCTTGTGGGGTGTGGACCTGACCAGGAGGATATGCTGCTGCATGAGAGTAAAAGGTGTTGAGGAGATTTAAAGATGGCACTATGAGTGTCTGTGGATGAACCAAAATACTGGCTGAAGAGGAATATTCCAGCATGATAACTATCCAAAGCACACTGCCAAAATCATACATGAGTCTCTGAGGAAGAAAACAGTTGACCTGGTCAGCTACCTGATTTGAATCCAATAGAAAACCTTTTGGGGTATTCTAAATAAAAGGGAAAAGTAACATGACCTGTCTGGCAAAGCTGAGTTAAAGAAAGAGGGGTTTTTAGGTATTGTTAATGTCAATAAGATTGCAAATGAGTCTTTTCCTATGTCTGGAGCAAGACGTCCAGTTTTCATTTTCTCTCTATGCAAATAGCACCCATGGCTCTTATGTAAATGTTAGGAGTTAGTCAGAGATCAAAACTGGTATGGATTCTCCAGTTCAGTGCCATTAAACTATTGTTGAAGACAGACCATCTGTTCAACCTCAAACAGTAAAAAATAATAAGACATTGAGCGGAGGATTTTGTTGAACATAAATTCTCATTCTTATCCACTAAGGTTTATTCTCTTTCACTTTGTCCCATGTTGCTTTCACTGATACTTCAACTTATTCACATTTTGTAATATTTTGCGATTTAATTTTGAACTTTCTGTTGAAGATGTGCATGAAAACAGTTGGCCTGAAACAATCAAATCCAAAACTTGACAAGCCCTCAGTAGATGGCAGAACCACGCCCATGCATGCTATATGCCAGAAATGTGTTAAGTGACCCCTGTGACCTTGACCTTGATCTGCTGACCTCTAACTCCACAACTGAGCAGGGGACCTTAGACTGATCGTCAGTGCCAAGTTTGATCATCCTGACTTCAGCACTTGCAGAGGTACCTGACCAGACATACACACACACATACATATATACTTACCCAGTCAGCCAGCCACATACCGAAGCAAATGCAGTAACCCCGCTGACATACACGTCAGGCGTGGTTAAATATGTAAATATGTAAATTTTAGAACATCCCAATTTTTCCAATTTTTCATCGGAAACAATGCATGTTAATGTGTCATTGTACTGTGAAATGAAAGGGTAAAACAAATAATGTATTCTAAACATTTGACTCATCTCAGCAACCTCCTTTGGCAGCTATAACAGCTTAACACACTCCTGTGTGCCTTAGGGCTGCTCTGGGAGTTCAGGCATATGGGTTCTGTAAAGCAACAATCTGACTTGTAATTAGCGCTATATAAATAAAATTGAATTTAACTGAATTTATGGCATTCATTCCACAATGGAAGTCAAATATTGTTCAGAAAGTTCTTCCCAACTCTGTAGCAGAAGTTCCCATAAATGTGTGGCTCTTGTAGGTTCTTTGCTTTCACTCTTCTGTCCAGTTCATCCACACCAGCTCCATGGGTTTAAGTCTGGAGACTGTGCTGCCACTCCATGTTTTCAAGCTCACCGTCTGGTTCTTTTTTCCTAAGGTAGTTCTAGCATAGCCTGGGCTTATGTTTTGGGTCTTTATCTTGCTGTAGGATGAACCCCTGACCAACTAGAACATACCAGTGGGTTCTGCATGGAGCTGCAGAATACTGTGGTAGCCATTTAGGTTCAGGGTTCCTCTCACTCTGTACAAGAACCGACCCTGGATCCAGAAAAACAGCCCCAGACCATCACACTTCCTCCTCCATGTTTGACAGTTGATGTTCCACACTGAGGAACCGTCCTTTCTCCTACTGGATGGCTACAAAAATCCTGCTGATGAACCAGAGATTTCAAATGTTGATCCATCAGTCCATAACACCTTCTTCCAGTCTTCAGTAGTCCATTGGTGGTGTTTCATGGCCCTGGAAAGCCTCTTTTTCTTATTCTGATGTCTTCGCCATGAGTTTCTTGCTGAAACTCCATCTGTAAAACCTGCAACTCCAGTTCTTCTCAGACTTCTTACTACAACCACTATGAAGCTGATTGAAGCTGTTGTCCTGTGAGCTCCTATCACCAAGCTGTTGACTCTCACAAACTGGTCTTCTGGTTATCTTGTGGCTTTGGGTCTTCCAGATCTCTTCCTGTCAGAGTTTCCTTTCCTTCTTTTAATCTGGGGCAGTCTGTGTGTGGTCCTACACATGAGCATGGACACACACTGGATTTGGTCCTTTCCTATGATTTGTCTGTGATTAACCTGGAGATCTGTGACACTGGGTTTTCTGATCATCTGCCAGTACTGTTTGAAGCTGTTTTTCCCTGTACTGCTGTTAAAACCTGCTTTCCTGCTCGGTGCTGTCGGATTTTTAATACATCCACTGCCGGTCAGTTTTCTGCTGCTTTTGGACAGCCCTGTGTCCCTCCTGATTCATTTTCTGGTCATACAGAGAAACTCAGTTCCTGGTTTCAGTCCTCCTGCCAAACCATCCTGGACTCTGTGGAACCATTAAAAACCAGACGGCCTAAAGCTAAACCTGAACCTTGGTTCAATGAAAAAAACCTGCGCTGTCAGATGGGAGTGCCGCAGAGCTGAACGCAGATGTAAGAAGGATAAGTTACAGATGTCTTCTCAGATCTTAAGAGACTGCTGGTGTCATTACCAGACCACTGTCAAAGAGGCTAAAACTGAACACTTTTCAAATATTATCATGCTAAACCATCATAACCCGCGTGTGTTATTCAAGACCATTAATTCTGTTTTAAATGCTCCTAAGGTTGCCTGTTTTGAAGCCTCTCCTGAAATGTGCCATGACTTTTTAGACTTTTTTATTGATAAGGTGGCCACTACAAGGGCTCTCATTTTAACTCCTGTCCTCAACCACTCTGCTTCTATCCTCTGTTCTGCTGTTCCCCATTCTGCTGTTTTCAATCAGTTTGGACCGGTGACTCTGTCGCTTTTGGAAGACGTGGTTCAAGCCTTCGAGTTCCCCCCGTGATGTTTTCCCTCCTCGATTTTTCAAAGAGGTTTTCTGTTGCATGGGGCAGTGGGCTCTTGCCATTATTAACAGCCTGTCTTCTGGTGTGGTTCCTGCAAATCTTAAACATGCAGTGGTGAACCTTTGATTAAGAAACCTGGTCCAACTGTGTTATCAAACTTTAGGCCTATTTCTAAGCTGCCTCTTTTTGCCAAAGATTCTGGAGAAAATTGTTTATGCTCGGGTGCAATCTTTCCTGGACAAGCATGATATTCTGGAAGTTTTCCAGTTTTATAACTCTTCACAGCACAGAATCAGCATTGTTAAGGGTTTTTAATGACATCCTCTTGGTATGTGATTCCAGTGATCATGTGATTCTTGTCCTGCTTGATCTTACCACTGCCTTTGACACAGTGGACCACCACATTTTAATATCTCGGTTGTAGTATCAAGTGGGCATTTGTGGCACTGTGTTGAAATGGTTTAGATCCTATCTGACAGATAGAACATCTAGTGTAAGCCTTGAGGATTTTGAATCCTCCCCTGCTTCACTGTCATGTGGGGTCCCACAGGGCTCAGTCTTAGGACCCTTGCTGTTCTCTTTATACTTACTTCCTCTGGGATCCATTCTTAGAAAGCATGGTATCTCCATTCCATTGATGACACTCAGATTTATGTTCCTTTAAAGCGGAAGGATGCTTTCTCTGTTAAAACCCTCCAGGTGTGTCTCGATGACACTAAAGCTTGGATGGCTTCAAATTTGTTAAATTTTAATGAGAAGAAAACAAAAGTGATAGTGTTTTGGTCCAATGGATCCTGTGAGTCCTTCTGTGGTGATTTGGGCCTTTTGTCAACTTATGTGAAACCCACAGTTACAGCTCTTGGTTTTATATTGGACAAGGATTTTAAAATGGACAGTCAAATTCGTTTAGTTGTGAAATCTAGTTTCTTTCATTTAAGGCAGTTGGTCAAGGTGAAATGTTTCCTCTCCAGGCAGCACCTTGAGACAGTAGTCCATGCTTTTATTTCGTCCCGGCTGGACGACTGGAACATACTTTATGTTGGAGTCAGCCAGTCTTCTCTGTGACGTCTCCAGCTGGTCCAAAATGCTGCTGCACGCCGTCTAACTGGAGCACGGAAAACAGAACACATCACACCTCTTCTGGCCTCTCAGCTGCTCCTATGCACACTAAACTCTAAACGAAAGCTCAGAGGGGACACAGCCTTCTCTGTGGTTGCACCAATTTTATGGAACAAGTTGCCCTTGCACCTTAGACATGCCCCGCCCCTGTTCATTTTTAAGACCCATCTGAAAATGCACTTTTATTCTCTGGCTTTCAATCCAGGATGAGACATTGATTTTCTTTATGTTTTAGTGCCTACATTGTGTTTTTCAGTTTTATTTGTTTTTAGTGGTTTTTATTTTGTGATTCTATTTGTTTTAGTGCATTTATTATGTATCTCTGATTTCATTTGTTTGTAGTGCATCGATTGTGTATTTTTATATTGTCTTTGCTTTTAGTGCTGATTTTATTTGCCTTGCTCTGTGTACATGTATGTACAGCACTTTGGGCCAATTGGTGGTTGATAAAAGCGCTATATAACCCTTTGGGGACTGCAATTTTAAAGGTTCGCCAGTACATACATTTGTATTTTTGTTCATTCTGATGTCATTTCTTGGAATATCTTCAAATACCTAATATCCCTAGAATCCTTACAACTTAATCTAAAATGGTAAACATATAAATAAACCAAAAACATTAGGTAAAGGTGTTCAAATTGTGTTATAAATAAGAAAATACATAAATCGGAAAAGTTTTTTTAAATTATAATTACTAAATATGCACACAAAACCCATTGATCGAAATGATTTCCACATGTAGAAAAATAAATAAGAAATTTCTGAACACACCAGTAGTGATTTAAACCATATACCTATTTTAGTTTTTGACATATGAACATTTTTGTGTAAAAACTGCAGAGGTGTTTTTTTAGTTTGATCACTACTGCAGAACTAAGGTAACACTGAACAGAAACTTGAACAAAATATTTTTTCAACATTATTGTTTCAACTATATTGGTTCATTCATTCAACATTCATCATTTATTCAACTATATTATATACTCACACACAATCTCTCACTAAATCACACGACTTTCTCTCACCTAATCAAACGACTTACCCTCCCTAAATCACACACTCTACAGTACCCAACTCTCCCTATCACAATTCTAATCAATCAGTCTATCTATCTATCTATCTATCTATCTATCTATCTATCAATCTCGAGCTCTCTCACTATACCTCCTGCTCTTTCCAACCTACTCACCACAAAGGTCCTTTGGTGCCACACAGTGGTGGCGCGGAAAAATTCCCGGGGTAATCACTCAAGTTTTTTTTTTTAACATGTTGTAATGACGTGAATCATGTCACTTGAAAGACAGACGTCTGTGCTTTTAGCAGCAAAAAGAATGAGCATTCTAGCGAATGTGGTTTTTGAGTTATATCAGTTTAAGCAGACCTATGTAGACAGCGCGGGGGGGCGGGGCCGCCCGCGGGATGTCCGTCCCTTGAGGGATAAATAAAGCTGGATTGGATTGGATTGGAGTTTCTGAGCCTTTTGATGTTGAAGAAAACTGGACTCATTGACACCTGGACTTTCTTCACAGTTTCTCGGATAAGTCTGAAAACGAATATATATTTTTTCTCTGATTCGGCCTGTCATCCACACGTAACCAGAGGTTTTTGGTTCTGAAAACGGAGGTTTTGAAAACTCCGGCCAAAGTGGAGATTTGGGAAAAACCCCGGGTATGCGTTTACGTGTGGACAGACATAACCAGAGTTTTAGGAGCGCAGACGACACTGCCTGCGGAAAAACTGCTGAGATGTCAGACATGCAATCTTTGTTGACAATCGGACCAGAATAGACACGCTCAAAAGTGTACTGGTTTCAACAATACTACAGGCACTTTTTGCTTGTTTGATCTTACAAGTTCATTTACTGCTTCACCTCGAAGAGCATTGGAGAAGGAGGACTGCTGTGACTTCCGCTATTTTGCACCTGACAACCATTCCACGTCCTCAGCATGTTCGACGCGAGAGACGCCGCCGCCGCTCCAGATACGTGTAGACGGAGATTTTTGTAGAAAACGGAGACGTGTGGCCGCAGATTTTTTCCTAAATGGAGGGGGGCGGATATACGGTTTTAAAAAATATCCGGATACATGTGGACATGGCATAAGTGTTATGATGGTCTGTCTCTTTTCTATTGTTAATTGCCTTTTCCTCGCTATTTTTATAGCAACACACTACTTTCTGCAGTACAATACTGTTAATAATGGTCTGGAGGGTTTGGTGCCACAGTGTGTTCCAACACTACTTTATGCAGACAGATTAGGTTGAAAGTAATCTAGAAAAGTTGTGACTCCTGTAGGATTTGGTAGCACCAACTTTCAAGGTTTGATCAACCTCCATTGCTCCAGAACAGCTTTAAGTTGTTTACCCATTTCTTGTTCCCTGATAAAGGACTTTTTCTTTTTCTTTTTCTCTCCCTCTCTTTTAGGTGTGTAGAGTGACAGGCAGCAGGTGCTGCACATTGGTGATCAACTGATTGTGGGCAGGTGGGAGCTGGTGGACGATTACCTCCGGCTCAACTACAAGAACCGACGGCAATCGCCATCTGCTGACTGTCCTCGTCTCCACAGTTAGTGCTGTCAAGCCAGACTGTTAATGCAACCTACCTGGTCCTTGAAGTAATCCTGTTTTTCTGTCTGCTTAGACACTGTCTTCCGCCTGCCGATGACCACCTGGTAAACGCTGGTTCCATCGTCGACCTACGGGTGTTCGTTCCGCCGTGGATTCCGTCCGATCCTGGTGACTTACCTTTCCGTCCATCGTCCCTTTGAAGAAGGACGTCTTCCGACCTGCCTGAAAAGCCCCCACGCCTTCTTCCTCGATGTGGCCACCCTCCGCTCTGCTACTCAGATGCCATCTTCCCTCACGATCGGAGCTCTGGATGAGATGTGCACCAACGGAAGAGAACGGAGCGAGATTCCTCGTCCTCCCCCCTCCTGTAAACATTCTCCTGTGAAGTCAGCAAAGTTCCTAAGCTCTGGCAACAGCAGACTAGTCACAGTCGTTTATTATTAAGACTAGTCACATTTCTGTTTAGTCTGGGCCTTTTGGTCAGGGTTACTATTACGTGCCTAGGGGAGCACGCTTGATGTTAAAGCTGGGTCCGGGCAGCGAGAACAGAGGGACCACGAAGTCGGTGGGATAATGTGCCAAAAAAAACGCAAATTTATTTATAATACAAAAAGAATGTGCAACAAAAAAAAGATAACCCTACAAGGTGATACAAACAAACGTGCTACCTAATACAAAATTAACTAAGGCTGAGCAAAAGGGTGCTGCAGCAGGTGGTACTGTGTCAGGAGTGCGCCAGTGGTGGAGAGCAGCTCAGGTCCTTTATACAGGAACAGCTGATTCGCTGCACCTGTTGGTGATCAGCTAACCCAGTTCTGGCGCAAAGGAGGCAAGGCCAACAATAAAAGGAGGAGGCAGCAGAGAGAATACGGCCAAGGCCATAACAGTTACTTCATATCAGGTAGTTTGGTTGTGTGTTTAGGTGTTTTGAGTTGTATTCCTGCCCTGGTGATACCAGTATCAGGTTTACTTAGTTTCAGTTGGGTGTTTTGTTTAGTTTTTCCTCCGAGCCACTAGAGGCTGTCCTGCCTTTCTCCTAGCTAGACTAGGTACTCCGTTGGTTCCTGTTTTAGTTGGGATTTGTAGTCCTAGGCATACTTCCTGTGTGTAAATGAAGCATTGTTAAACCGCACCACTGTCTGCTCATTCATCTACCGCACCTGAGCCTCTACACCTGCTGTAACAAATGTACACTATTTTTCAGTTTTGGGTAACCTTACCTTCTTTATTTAACCTCGAGTTCACCACTTACCTTTGGACCATTTCAATCTATTAATTCAATTTCAATAAAAAATATATAATATGTATGCCCTGACTTGTAGTACACTCATTACATCCATAATTTATTTGCATCCCAAATGTAGCTAAGTAGTAGCTTGTTAAGTAGGATGATTATCCCCATGTACTTTGAGCAGTGTTTCTGACTGTGACGAAAGCATCTCTGATCCCTGTGATGCAGGAGAAGATGGTGGACCTTTAACCTCATGTCATACCAGAGCAAACCAAAAAATCATCCAGCCACAACCACTGGCCTTCACTTATCCTGTCTGTCTTTTCCTCTGCTCTGTTTTCTCTAGAGCAACAGGCCACGCAGTGGAGGGGATGTTTAAGTTAAATTAGCAGGATTCACACTTGCACATGCAAGTTATTGAATGAGAAACATAGAATAAAGAAGCTCAGGTTACAACACACCAAGATGCAGGGTGACTTCTTTTTCTACTATATGCTTACAAAGCAAATTGTTTTCTGCCATATTACTGCCATAATACTGTTCAAAACGCTCTATATAGACTTTTAAAAAGGAGCTTTTTGATGCCAGTTCGACCATGTGCTTGCTCTTTGTGGAATTGTTTTCTTTCTATACCTGTAGTTGTTAAATGGTATGATTTAGGGATATATAAATAAACTACATAGAATTCCCCAAACCACAGCAAGACTATCTCGCTGTTATCACCAGCATTGCATGGCATACAGCCAGATGTATGATACAAACAATGCCCAAAGCATTTTTTTCTCTAAAAATGATGAAGCATTTTCCAACGCTGCATATCTCCTCCCATGAGCATATGCATTCTGACAATGTGTGATGTTGAGAGTGGGCAGTGGCGCCAGGCAGAGATGAATCATGTGTGTCCTGATGGTGGCTGCACCTCCTCCTCTGCATGAGCCTCAGCAGTGGCAGTCTATGAACCCTCATGGACAGAATTAATAGGACACATGTTGCCAAGACAGTCTGTTTGCTTGGCTTTGGAAACAGCAAAGTGAGCCTCTCCGAACAGCTCTGTCACTAGGGGCTTTTCTGTAAACATATGATTTACTGATCCTCTCATTAAACCAGGTTTTTTTTTTCCTTTTTTCTTTTTTTACACGGCACCTGTTGTGTCTGCTACGAGGCAAAATGAGCGAATGGAGGGAAGGAGAGAATGTGAGACTGTAGCAGAGACCAAAACATGTGCTACACTGAGCGAACAAGATCTGCAATTCAAATAAGAAGCCAAATGGTTGTAAATAATTAAACAGGAAAACACTCAGAGATGCCCAATTTGAATGAAGTTCTCCGCAAAGCACTATAGTGTTCGTTAGAAGGAAGGCTTTGAAATAATAAAAATCTCTACCGGAGAGAAAAAGAACAAGGAGTAATAGACAAACAGAAGGCATTTCAAATGTGTTGAAAAGTCATGGTTTTGGTCATTAGCATTCACTAATATAAACAGACTGAAGGAAAACCATTTTGGGAGTGTCTGGCACGGAGCCCATGAGAGCCAGCCTCTCCTCCACCACGTCCATCTAATTCTCCACCACGTCTGCCTCCTGTCCTTCCTTCTGTGTTGCACTCTTTTATGTTTTTTTCTCTCTCTCACTACCCTTCCCATCCTTTTCTCTACTCAGTTGGAAAGCTTGATGAAAGAACATCTGCTTCCCTCTGGGAAGTCCTCCTGAACAACATGACAGATTCCACCCCACTGCTTAGAAAAAGTGAATAGAACTGAAAGCAGATACAGGTGTCAACATATAGCGTAGAAGTATAGAGGAATCCACTGGAACTTGTGGGTGTTTTGCTGAATCAAAGGTTCAGTTGTTGTTCCACAGAATTTTAAGACATAAGATGAATATTTGAAGCTGAAAGTGACAGAAATGTCTCCACTGAAGTGTTAATTTACACATAAACATGTACAACATCAGAAGCCAAACATCTGAAAGTGAACCTTTTTTTGTTTTTGACTGTATGAGGCTGCAGAGAAGGTGTTTTTTTATTTAACACGTTTTTTAATGGTTTTTTTTTCTATTTTCTACTTTTTCTACTCTCCCTGAGTACATTACTACAACAAATTCTCTTATTTGTCTATCAATTAAATAATTAAATTAACAACAGATGTAATGTGAATGCTGTCACCACCAGGGATTAAACTGTTACCCAGCTTTATGGAGCATTTAAAAGTCATTACCTGTATTTTCATTCTGAACTGCTTGCAAATTTAATGTTTTAGTTGTACAAAGAGATTTCCAGTGAAGAGCTCTGATAAAACTGCTATATATTAATTATATAGCAGAAAGTGGAAGACAAGTTATAGACTAGCTTATGAGAAATTAACAGTTGAATCCAAAATATTTTCACAATAGTTGATGAAAACCACACTAGAGCTAAAAGGAGCACAAATATTGGACTTTTTAAATGTAACTCGAAATGAATTAATGGGTTGTCATTCAGTCACAAGACTGAAGCAGACAACAACTCTGCTTATGGGTAATTTAGAGTCAAATTAGTTTTATTTATGTAGCGCCAGTTCAGAGCAAAAGTGATACCAGGGCATTTGACATAATGAGGTGGAGACCGTACTAAATAATAATAAAGAAAGACATCCAGTCAATCCAAACAATTCCTTTGAGCAGCTTTGTGGCAACCATGGAAAGAAAAATGAGCTTTTCAACAGAAAGAAACCACCAGCAGAACCAGGTTCAGGGACAGCAGACATCTGACTCAACCAGCGAGGGCAAGGACAGAGAGGGAAAAACCATCAAACAATGCATAATAAAACAATATCAGCACTTGGGAGGTTGATGGGGCCACATTGTCAATTGAACAAGCATTTTGTGTAAAACCTATAGACTGGAGAAGAACATGTAAACCCTAAACATATCGGCTGCAGCCTGTGGATCCAGAGTCATCTGGCTGTGAGGTTCTACTCACTACACCACCATTTGATTTATTTATATTTATCAACAAGTCCAATGGCAACAGCACAGCCAACATGTCTGTGTAGGTTCTCATTCATCCAGGTCATGGTTATCCAAAGTAGTTTAAATCAATCCACTGGACTTTAAGAAAGTGGATTGATTTAAACTACTTTGGATAGCACAGCCAACAGTTTCTGTCTTACAAGCAGTAGTCTGAGCAGTCACAGTTCAACTTAAATCCCCAGTGTATTCCAAACCAAGTAATTAATACATGCCACCCTTTATCCCATAAAGTGTCAAAGAGTTTATTTTTAAAAAGACTAAAAGCCCCCTGGAATGGAATGGAATGGAATGTTCTTCCCAGAAGCCATATTGTAAACGTGTTACTCTAGCATGTACCACCCACCAAAGCATGCTGTGGACTGAACACACAACCAGGGGAATGGTGCTCTCACTGCAAAAACTGCTCAAGAACAGCTCAAAGAACAAGACAAAGACAGCAGCAGCCAAAGGCATTGACCAGCATCCAAACACTCAGACGCCGATCTGATCCAGCATCTCCAGGATGAAACAGAACAAGGTCCCACCCTGCAACCTACAGGACCAAAACAATCCACTGCCAATGTCCCAGTGACAGACACCACAGGGTGCCTCGAAGGATGCAGTGTCCAGCCTTGATGGGTTAGAACCACTGTGTGATGCTGCTGCTGACCTTCCTCCAGTTCACTGCTTCCAGCTGCACATTTCCACCAGTCTACTCTGCATCACCCTTACTATACTTGATATGCTCTTCTACATACTGTTTGAATTTTACTACAGCTGTATACAGTGCCATGACAAAGTTTTTGTCCCCTTCCTGATTTCTGTGTTTTTTGCATATTTATCTTAGCAAAGGTTTCAGATCATCAAACCAATTTTAATATCACGCAGACAACCCAAGGAAATACAAAGGTTGATGCTACAGGTACGGACCCGTACCTGTAGCATCTGTACTAGAGGTACGGACCCGTTAAGGTCACTGAAGAGCTGGCGCCGGTTAACTACTATTTGCTGCACATTACAGGCAGTTTATATGAATGACTTTGACGGCGAACATTGTATAATTTAACCAAAAATACACCGTCTCCTCTCACACTTTAGACATTGCAGTTTTTACGCTTTTAGACGCCGTGTATAAATTGTTTGAAGTCCAGTTCCTATTAATTAGTTTACCGCGTTCAGTGGTGGAAGCGGCTGACGAACTCCATTGCAAATGTTCCCATTTAATTTCGGACGCTAATTTACAAGATAAAGTTAAGGATGTCGAATATGAAACAAACACTCGTGAATGGTGAGGAGCAGCTCTTTAATTCGGCATGAATTAAAAAAAAACCACAAACTCGATTTACTGTGATATTGTGAGATTTGTTTGTGGTGATGTAACTTAGCCATTCAACAGAGTCCGCTAACATTAAAGTGACTGACGTGCAGTGTCTGTGTTGACAGACGTAGAAAATACGTCAGGGTTTTGTTTAGGTTGTTAATATGTAATAGTCTGTCGCTACTTTTGAAGGTAAAAAAAATACTTTTCGTTTGCTGGCTGTTAGTTCCGCCATTTGTTTTATTTGATGTTTGTGCTTTATTAGAACAGGGTCACGTGAATAAAAAGTTTTGCTATTTTTAATAGTAGTGCCCCCAAATCGCTGTCAGTGAAAAAGTCAGATAATGATATTTATAAGACATTATGCATGATAGAAAAGAGAACAGCAGATGACTGACATGACAGGCTCGGCACGCAGATTCACCTCGAATCACGGAAGCGCCTTCATCACTCGGATTACCAAACCGGCTCATTAATATTTATGTAGGGCGGATTACCAGCCAATCACAAAGCGCGTTCATCAGCCGACTTATTAATATTCATGTCCGTCTCATTAATATTTATGGTAAGGTAAAGTGCCGTATCCGTAGGCCACAGGCTACGGGTACGGGTCCGTATCTGTATACACTACGAAATACAAAATGCAGTTTCTAAATGATTATTCAATTTATTAAGGCACAAAAAAATCCAAACCTGTCTGGCCCTATGTGAAAAAGTAATTGCCCCCTGAACCTAATAGCAAGTTGTGCCACCTTTGGCAGCAATAACTGAAATCAAGTGTTTGCGATAATTGGTGATGAGTCTTTCACACCACTGTGGAGGAGTTTTGGCCCACTCTTCTTTGCAGAATTGTTTCAACTCTGCCATATTGGAGGATTTTCTAGCATGAACTGCCCGTTTAAGGTCACACTACAGCATCTCAATTGGATTTAAATCCGGACTTTGACTTGGCCACTCCAAAACCTTAATTTTGTTTTGTTTTTTTTAGCCATTCAGAGGTGGACTTGCTGGTGTGTTTTGGATCGTTGTCCTGCTGCATGATCCCAGAGCGCTTGAGTTTGAGGGCACAAACTGATGGCCGGACGTTATCCTTCAGGATTTTCTGGTAAACAGCAGAATTCATTTTTCCGTCAATCACAGCAAGTTGTCCTGGTCCTGAAGCCGCAAAGCAGCCCCAGACCATCACACTGCCACCACCATGCTTTACTGTTGGAATCATGTTCTTTTTATCAAACGCTGTGGCATTTTTACGCCAGATGTAACAGGCTGCACACCTTCCAAAAAGTAAAATTTTTGACTCATCAGTCCACAGAATGTTTCTCCAAAAGTCTTGAGGATCATCAAGATGCTTTTTGGTAAATGTGAGACGAGCCTTTGTGTTCTTTTGTGACAGCAGTGGTTTTCACCTGGGAACTCTCCCATGGATGCCATTTTTGGCCAGTGTCTTTCTTATAGTGGAGTCGTGAACACTGACCTTAACTGAGGCCAGCGAGGCCTGCAGTTCTTTGGATGTTTTTCTAAGTTCTTTTGTGACCTCCTGGATGAGCCGTCGTTGCACTCTTGGAGTAATCTTAGTTGGTCGATGTTGTAACTGGGAAATATTGGTGTTGCAGGAGTGTCCACTAGGTGGCAATGTTACCTCGAGTGTTGCCAGTAGTCAGTAGGAAGTTGCAGAGCAAGAACTGTGAGTATCGTGTGTTGCTAAGAACGGGCTGTACTGAGCTGTAGTCCAATGAATGGCCAAAGCAAAATAAAGTTAATCTGTTCATTAAGAAGCTCCACATTGAGTTACTACAGTCAACCACTCCTGGGAAGGTTTGCCACTGTTCCCAGTTTTCTCCATTTGTGGATAATGGCTCTGACAGTGGTTGGCTGGAGCCCCTCAGCCTTGGAAATGGCTTTGTAACCTTTTCCGGACTGATAGATTTCAATCACTTTTTTTCTTATTTCTTCTTGAATTTCTTTGGATCGTGGCATGATGCGTTTGTTCTTGGAATTTTGTAGCCTACTTCACTTTGTCTAACAGATTCTATTTAAATGATTTCTTGATTCAACAAAGGTGGTGGTAATCAGGTTTGGGTGTGGTCTGTGGAATTGAACTCAGCTTTCCCAAAACTGTGCTTAGTCACAGTTACTTTGTGATTTAACAAGTGGGGGCAATTACTTTTTCACATAGGGTCAGATAGGTTTGGATTTATTTTTGTGCCTTAATAAATTGAATCATCATTTAGAAACTGCATTTTGTATTTCCTTGGGTTGTCTCTGTGTGACATTAAAATTGGTTTGGTGATCTGAAACCTTTGCTAAGATAAATATGCAAATACACAGAAATCAGGAAGGGGGCAAATACCTTTTCATGGCACTGTATGTAGTATATTTAATGCCAGAGCCGTACACCAGAACAGTAAACTAGGAATCAATTTTAATGTTAGCTTGTACTTTGTATATATAATCTATCTTATCATACATGTATCCAACTGTATGTTCTGTGTTCTTTGTTCCCCACCCTCCTTTTCTCCCATCCCTCCCCCTCTTCCTCGACCTCTTCTGTCCCTCTCCACCCACCAGCCAGCAGGCAGATTGGTCCCATAAAGAGCTGGGTTCTGCTCAAGGGTTCAGTAAAGCGTCTTGAGACAATTTGACCTGTAATTGGTGCTACATAAATAAAATTGAATTGAATTGAACTGAACCATTTTCGCAGCACAAGGGGACCTACACAGAGTTAGGCAGGTGATTTTTTTTCTTGTGGCTGATCACTTTAAAACTTTAAAACCCACTGCTGACTGCTCACGTGTCCTGGACAGATCACTACAGTTCTATTCCGAGGTGTCCTGTGCATGCTCGTGCACAGGGCAGGGGGAAAGTGGGTCAACCAGGCAGTTAGAGTACATAGCAGTCATTCTCCAAAGAAAGACGACATCTTTGTGGTTGGATTGAAGGCCAAAAAGTTTTACTTTTTATAGGACCGGTATTTCAGAGGGCACCTGACAGTCTAAAAGTTTAAAGTAAGGTGAAAGATTTGATAACATCTTGGGCATCAGTGTGCATAAGTATCTAGGTAAACCTGTGTGCCTTCTGCTGCCTTACTAATAGGATTCTATGTTGACAGTAAGGTTCCTTCCCCCAAGGATTTTTTTAAATGAGAGGGAGAATGTTCACCACTTCTTGCTTTTCTGCAACTTTTGTGATTCCAGGAGTAGAGACTGTGAATAGTGAACACACTGTCACAGGGGTCAAAGGGAACACTTCAGCCAGAAGTGAAAGCAAACACACATCCCAGGATGCATACATGAATGGTTTAAATGGCAGCAGTTGTAAGTTTGAACAACACTGTCAGTTTGCGTACAGCTCGAACCAGCTGAAGGGGCTGAAAATCGTTTTCTAGAGTTCCAAAAAAGGCGGAGGGGTACTCGAATGTAACATAAGTGCCATCTTTCACTGATCCAAGCAGCCACAAAACGCATTATCTCAAAAAAAAAAAAATAAAGTGTTCATTTACAGTATGGATGACAAGCTAACAAAAGATGTTATTCAAAAAAATACAAAGAATTGGTAATTTTTTTTAACTTAAATTCAGAGTGAGCATAACCAAAATAACAAACAAAAGCACTTCTGTTTAGTAAGACTTGCCTAAGTCTTACCTCGCTATCCTAACGTGAACATGAGAAAAGAAAAAAAAGGTTAACCCCAAAATGGCAGCTCATCCCCGCTATACATTACCCTGAATCACAGTATACTAGACAAAGAACAAGTTGTGCTGGTTTGAATCAGTGGAGGATGGAGGGCATAGTCTAGACCAGGGGTCGGCAACCCTTGGCTCCGGAGCCGCATGCGGCTCTTTCAGCCCTCTGTTGTGGCTCCCTGTAACTTTGGAAAATAAATTGTTCTGCCTTTCAGGCGCATTTCAATGCATTTTAATATAGAGAGTTTTATTGTGAAATTACCGCTCTTATTTTGACGTGTCACTCCACCGGATGTGCTGCTGGGGTTTTCCCCTGTGACATGAGAGCGCAACATTGATGCAGAGAAACAACACGGAGCTTCCGATTCCCACAGGTTTCATGCCTTTTTTTGTTTTACTCCTGGAGAAGCAACGCCTGTAGTTTCACATCGTTTTGTACTCAAGAATGGCAAGCCTGTATATTAAAGCTCCACTCCAAGAAAGACACGTCTTTGAGTCAAAAGTACTCATGATAGGGTAATACACGTTACTAACAAGAACACGGCTCGATGTCATGTCCAGCATCCAGGCAATAGGTCAGAGAGTCAGAGGAGTGTCGTCTTGGAAAATAGGGCAGCGACTTACCGGAGAAAAGTTGTTAGCTTAAGATAAATAGATTTTACAAGTTAAATAGACTTTTGCAAAATATTGATTTCCAGCTAACATTACGTAACATATGAGGTCCAGGAGCAAAAATGACATTAACCAAGTAAGATAAATATTAGTGGAAGGACACAATTAAAAAAATGAATCTATCTAATTAGAGGCTTTGTAATTAATTAATCACGACTGATTAACAAGAGCATAGAGGTAAAAAAGCGATATATGCAGTGTTGTCTTCATTTTGAATCCCAAAAGGATTTTGCGGCTCCCGGTGTTTTTTTTCTGTGGGAAACGGGTCGAAATGGCTCTTTGAGTGTTAAAGGTTGCCGACACCTGATCTTGACCCTCTGACCCGGAGACAACGCATTCCTTCCACATTTAATACCGGCCTTTGTGGTTACCACACCAATCCTGCGCCGACCCGACATCCTGGCATCCAACCCGTCAGTGGTACAGCACAGCTCTATTTGCAAACCAGATGGATGCAACTCAAAGGAGACACACAGCACAGAAAAACACACGATTCAATCTGAACAGGGTGCCACAATTAATATCAAACATAATTGGTATTTATGAGGCTGGTTACAAATATCACGGTAGCTCTGGACCAGCAGATGCTGTTTTAGATGTTCTAATCCTTTCAGCTAACATTAAAACTGATAGTTAAATTCTCACCTTAGACATTGGCAGCATTTCCCCAAACATGTTTCATCTAGACTCATTTAGTTTACTGCTTTTATTTTAAGGCACTGCAAAATATTATTAGCATTGCATTCAGTTGTTACTCCACAGTCTCCACTGTGTTTCTGTTTGCTTCTCCATAAGATTATTTAAGGCGACCCCATGCTCCCTTACTCTGTGCGTTTGTAGGATCAGAGAGAAGAATATTTGGCGCAGACCAATTTCAAAATCTGCTGAGATGCTAAAATGAGAATGGGACAGGGAGCTGAGACACACCAGAGCTGATGGAGTGACTGATTTGGTTGGTGAGTGGAATCAATACCTGCATCATGACAGTAATACACAACCCAGTCTCACATCAAATTGTGACATAGTCACGTTGGTCCACAATGCAAAATGTTACAATCTCACAATTTTGTCCTGAAAATTGTAAAATGCTCACGTTTTTTCCCCCAATTCTTTTCTATTGGTCTGACGAAAGGTCACGTGACTGCTTGCTGCAGGCTTCTCAAAATGAAAACATGGCGGCTATTCCTTTTATTTTCCATGGAAAATGCATTATTTTAAGGTAGTTTGGACAGAAAAAACATTTTGATGACATTTTTAGCGAGAAACGTATATAAAACTTTCACATTATCCATTCAGTTATTGGAAATGATCTTTGGTTTGGTTTGTTTTTATGCTGAATATCACGTCACGGCATTAAAATGTGACAGTGTTGATTAGGACGCTGCCACAGACGAAACAAAGTGGTGTGTTTATTTTTGTATTGTTGCATTATGTAATTTTTTTGAGTTGTTAAATCATTTATGTAACTCTTGGTGATTACTGCTAGTTACTGAGATGTCTTCCCCGGCCTTTCATTAGTTGACGCGCTTCGCTCCCTTGTTAACAAGTTGCATTTCAATGATCCACAAGCCGCTCGTTGTCAATGCAAACAACCGTATTTATTCCCATGAACGTGCTTTTACCGCAATCATTTGTTGAGCTCATCCATACACCAGTCAGCACACAGCGATCTAAAAACTTTATTCCCTTCCGGGTTCGGAACAGCACAACAAAGAAAAACCCTGTCTTTCTACCTGAGCCTCAGGCATTACAGCGACACCAAAAAATATATACATTTTAATTTCACAATATTCGTTCAGTTCTTGTGTATGATCTTTGGTTCGTTATGACGATGAATCTTTCACGTCTCGGAATGGAGTTGTGACATTGTTACGTTTTCTACCGTTGCTGTGGTCGTTGCTATGGACGCTTAGGAAGCTGTCCGCTTCCTGACCGTGGTCGGGAAAACACAGAGGAGAACTGATACGTGTAACTGCTTCTATTTAAATAAAATGTGCGGAGACGGTCGTTCAGTCTTTCTTATTTACTGAAGAACGGTGCATTAAATTATTCCACTTATCACAGTTTCTTCTGGCGCGGTCTTTACCGACTAACACATGAACAACAACATAACAACGTGCAGCACTTCCGGCACCTTTCTTCTTCGGTGGTGTCTGTGTAAAACAATGTCCAACATGCAAACAGCACACCTAGCGCCATGAAGCACAAAATGCAGGTGTAAATCAATGACATCTTACAATTACAATGTCCTGTCTTTTAACTGCACTGACAGTCATTAAAAACTTTGAGACCATATTTTTCAACATAATTTTTATTTTGAAGCCCAAAACTGGATTTTCTTTCTATGAATCATTTGTTTAGCATATTGGCATACAGAAACAAAAATCTAAAGTCTCAAGAATGATTTCAAAATAAAGACTTTCACAAAAGAAAACGGCACCTGCCAAACACAAAGTCACAACAGTCAATACCGAGTATGGCCTCCATCTGCTTGGATGCAGGCAGCAATCCGTCGGCGCATGCTTTGGACCAGGCTTCTGATTGTGGGTTGGGAACAGCCCATACGCCTGGCTACATCACTGTAGCTCAAAGCGGCCTCCACCATACCCAGTGCCCGGAGACGTTGTTCATGTGATAGACGCGGCATGATGCTGTTCACTGGACTAACAATGGGGCCCTTTTTTGGGCCTTTATATAGGCCTTCAAAACCCATTCTCACATTGTGCAGATACTCACTGAGTATTGCTTGGTGTGTATTTGGTTCACTTTTGCAAAGTGACCAACCCATGTGCAATCAATCATGACAAAATGACAACTCATCATTATCTCAACTACCAGGGCACTAGATCATCAGTAAATCCACAATGAATAATTACAACCCCCCTACAAGTAGAATTCTGTGTACATTTCTACCTCAAAGTTTCTATTGACTGTCAGTATAATAAAGACACATTGCCCACATATAAAGAACTTCACATCAGTGCATCGGTGTTCGTTGTTTGTTTTGTTCACTGACATAGTGCAATAAAGTTTTGTTTTTTTAAACCATCCAGTACCGTAATGAATACTGAATGAATATGGCATCTCGTTTACATCTCTTATTAAGGAGCGAGAAATTTACTGACGTTGATTTATGATTCAAGACAAGCAGAGGACACACTGTGTGCCCCTTTAATGTCCAAAAGGCCAAGTAAGGTCAAAATCTCACAGATTCTTTGACCAATTTGGAACAACCTGTACATGCTTGATATTGTGTTCTAAACCAATACTGGTGTACGTTTTCAGACCACCAGGACCTACAACGGCAAAATAGGAGCAAAAAAGACACTGGAACAGGGGCCTTTTTTTAAGACGGAAATGTAAAATGAATGAAAAACAGTGTGAGAACATCAATCAAAGTGCACCAAAGTGCATAAAGTCATAGGACAGGGTGTGCTGAATGCTCTGGGAGCAAATTTGCAGTGAAAACACCTTTGAAGGGGTCAAGGGTCACTAAATCTGAAGACTTTAAATGAAGGAGACATTTTGTGCAACATTTTAAGTATCATAAAAGTCATTCCCAGTGGAATTCAAGTCTGATATTTTGTGGGACTGTTCAGAGTAGTCACATGAAGCACTGTATCTGTTTACAAGGGTCTAGCTTCATGGGAACCCGCTTTTTTCAGCAGTGAGGCCTACTAGTAGTGATGAAGCCTGAGGCCTTCAAACATGTAAAAACATTCCTGCTCGGTCATTTTTGGGTCTAGTGACACCAAATCGGACACACTCCTACTAGACCACCCCCTGACCTTGCATATGTTTTTTTCAGAGAGTTAGCTCAAAAAGGGCCTGAGCACGGCCCCGTTTCTTACTCGACAATTAACCCTTTAATGTCCAAATGCTTCAAAATGCACTAAAAAGGTCAAAATCTCACACATTCCTTCACCAATTTGGACCAAACTGCACAGGTTCTATATATAGAGTCTGGGGGCCCTGAAGAAGGAATGGGGGCCAAAAAACAAAGTGCATTTTTTGAGTTCTCTCTACTTCTATCCATGGTTGTGCTGTTTTCATAGAGGCACACAACTTTTGCAGTAAATGGTTGTATTTATATAGCGCTTTTATCCAAAGCACTTTACATGATGATATGTCACATTTACCCATTCACACACTGATGGCGGAAGCTGCCATGCAAGGTGCTAACCACGGCCCACCAGGAGCAATTAGGGGTTCGGTGTCTTGCTCAGGGACACCTCGACATGAGCACGATGGGCTGAGGATTAAACCGGCAACCTTCCAGTTACAAGACGGCCACTCTACCCACTGAGCCATGCCGCAGTAAAAACAATGAGCCCAGGGGGAGTTAAAATACGACTGGAGCAACTAGAAACTACTTCAGGGAGTTATTGACACACCAGCATAGCAACACAACTACAGCAACAACAAATACCACAACATCTACAGAGAAAATATCATTATTGCTCTCCTCATTATTATGAAATATACAGACTCTTTATATATGAGGAACCATAAACACGCTAAAGACACAATAAAGTAGGCAAAGCAAAAGGTAATGAATAAAGTTTCACACAAACAGGCATAAGGTATTCCCTAAGGCCTGAATTTTAACATGATAAACTGTTTCCGAATTTAGTGGCCACAACTGCAGATGCTCAGTCTCCTACAGTTTTGTTGGTGAGACAGTTTGGAGACTTTAATCAGGTGACCACAGACAAAATGTAAATGGGGTCTACGCTAACTAATTGCGATTAAAGCTATTAAAAAATTGATTTTAAACCAAAGTGGGAGCCAATGTAATGGGGCTGAGTAATGTAAGGTGGCTGTTTTTGTGCTTGTTAGGAGTCTTCTGTTCAATGGTAGCAACACACATCGGACAAACAACCTCCATGTGACTAAAAACATCCATGACAGCATGTTCTTTAAGCAATAGCACTCATACTGTAATGGACCTGTTTACAACCAATACCTGATATGTGTTTGACCCAAAATAGAAAAAAAGTACAAGTTTGATTAAAGCTTTTTACAGTTTTTCATCTGCTACCAGTGAAGTAGAAAGGTTTTAATTAGTATGTGTTTTGTATGTGGGCAAAGTGTTCTTTTCAGAGTCGGTCAGTGCAGCACAGTGAGGTGCACCAAAGAAAATTAATGAAAAAATGATGACTAAATGCTTAGATGTTATGATGAATAAAACAAAGATTTTTCAGTGATGGAATATTCTTTTCCGCTTGTACAATGACTACAAGGAAATTGTGCTGCAACCAAACAGCAAACTCTTTGAATGAACAATAAAGGCAACATGGAAATGCAGAAAATTACAGTTTGTCAAACGTCTGCTTGAAGCTGCTTCAAAAACAAGTTCATCTACATGGATCCCTGCGTTAAAATGTGCAAGTTTACAGCAGTCTTTTTTGCTCCTATTTTGCTGTTCTACGTCCTGGTGGTCTGAAAACGTACACCAGTATTACTTTAGGACCCAATATCAAGCATGTGCAGGTTGGTCCAAATCGGTCAAAGAATCTGTGAGATTTTGACCTTAATGGGCCTTTTGGACATTAAAGGGACACACTTCCAAACTTCAACATGGTACCATCTGGCCCCCTGTTGACCTAGGAGGCTGATATTGTATACAGTGAACCCTTGTTTATCGCGGGGGTTACGTTCCAAAAAGAACCCGCGATAGGCGAAATCCGTGAAGTAGTCAGCTTTATTTTTTACAGTTATTATATAATACTGCACTTGGGGGAGCGCTGCAGCTGCAGCCAGGTGGACGCTGCGGCGGTACTCTTGCCTCAGAGAGTGGGCCGGCTGAATCAATTGGAGCAGTGGGGAAGGCTCGCGCCTGTGCTCTTCTCCTGGGGAGCGCGGCTGCGGTGGCCAGAGACGGCTGGGGAAAAGAATAAAAGGCAGCTCCGTCGGCTCCGTCTTTCAGGGTGTCTCACTACATGGAGACCAAGGAGAGAAATGATCCAGCGCTCCACAGCAGGCAGCGCTGGCCTGTATGGCAGAGGAGACGAGGCGCAGAGACTGTTCACGTTGGTCAGTCCCTTAGCCAATCAGGATGCAGAACACAATGAACTGTTTAAAAAAAAGCATAAAAAACTGCACTAAAAAAATCCGTGAAACAGCGAAGCCGTGAAAGGTGAACCGCGTTATAGCGAGGGTTCACTGTATACTGACTCACAGGGGGTCCTAGTACTTGTGGTTAGGATTTCGTCCCGTTCGGGTAAAAAATGAGGGTGATGGTCTAATTATACTGGCAGAAGGCTCTCAGGGTCTAATAGTTGGGCAAGGGTTACGGTTTTCCAAACATGAACACTTGGTCACATTTTTCTACTGGGACCCTGGGGCTGATCTTTTACTATGTTATACTAGGCTATATTTGGAGCTGAACTGTGGTGGTGTGGTGTCTCTGTGACCTTCCTGTGACCCCTGGCGCAGGGTCAAAATGTCACATTTTTGGACATTGAAGCCCCATAAATTAGTAATTTTTGCATCAAATGAGCTGAAACTTTTAGGGGTGATTCAGGTGACCTTGGTGAACAATTGATTTGAAGCACAAGTCTCTAGGCCGTTCCTGGAGCTACTTCCGGTTTGGGAGGGGCTAGCAAAACAGTTCTAGTGGATTTAGATTTTAGAAGTTTCAGAGGTACCAGATCCCAGGTTTCAGCTCTCTGAGTGTTACAGAAGAGAAATGAGAGCAAAAGAGGGACATTTCAGGAAAAACGTGTTTTTTTGGCCCTCATTCCTTCTTCAGGGCCCCTGGAGGTCTGAAACGTGCATGAGCGTTCACATTAGCCTCTGTATATAGAACCTGTGCAGTTTGGTCCAAATTGGTGAAGGAATGTGTGAGATTTTGACCTTTTTAGTGCATTTTGAAGCATTTGGACATTAAAGGGTTAATTGTCGAGTAAGAAACGGGGCCGTGCTCAGGCCCTTTTTGAGTAAACTCTCTGAAAAAACATATGCAAGGTCAGGGGGGGTTCTAGTAGGAGTGTGTCCGATTTGGTGTCACTAGACCCAAAAATGACCGAGCAGGAATGTTTTTACATGTTTGAAGGCCTCAGGCTTCATCACTACTAGTAGGCCTCACTGCTGAAAAAAGCGGGTTCCCATGAAGCTAGACCCTTGTAAACAGATACAGTGCTTCATGTGACTGCTCTGAACAGTCCCACAAAATATCAGACTTGAATTCCACTGGGAATGACTTTTATGATACTTAAAATGTTGCACAAAATGTCTCCTTCATTTAAAGTCTTCAGATTTAGTGACCCTTGACCCCTTCAAAGGTGTTTTCACTGCAAATTTGCTCCCAGAGCATTCAGCACACCCTGTTCTATGACTTTATGCACTTTGGTGCACTTTGATTGATGTTCTCACACTGTTTTTCATTCATTTTACATTTCCGTCTTAAAAAAGGCCCCTGTTCCAGTGTCTTTTTTGCTCCTATTTTGCCGTGATGTGTCGTTCGCGAACGAAACGGCTCTTAGAGCCAGATCTTTCAAGTGACCGACGGGAGCCGGCTCCTTATTGGGAGCCATGCTGGGAGCCGTGTTGTTTTTTTTCTTTCGCACCCTCTCTCTCTCACCCACGCTCTCTCACTTTTTTTCTCTTCAAGCCGGACGTGATTGGTCAATACGTGTTTGCGCTGAGCAGAGCGGGGGAGGGGCGGCAGTTAAACTCACAGACGCAGCAGCGGCAGAACACGAACAGAGCAGGAGGGACAGAGAGAAAGAGAGCCAGGGGCAACAAAACCAGACATCGATAGAAAGGTAAAGAAAATGAGTGACACCAGGAAAACAAGTAAAATCTGGAACCATTTCAATTTGATATCAAGTTGATAATACAAAGGCAGAGTGTAGAGTCTGCAAGAAAAGAATATCCTACAGAGCCAGCTCCACAAACAACATCCACAGGCATCTGAGAACTGTCCACCCATCAGTGCAATGGGTTGAATTTGGTATTAATGAAGGTGCCAGTGTGTCTACTGCTACTGTTGCTGCTGCTGCTTCTGCTGCAGTATCTTCAGCATCATGTAGTATGTCACCACAGCCACCAAAACCTCCCACCCAGAGCTCTGTGACACAGTTTTTGCAGAAGTCTGTGACCACAGCAAGACAGAACTCAATTGATGAAGAACTGGCAAAAATGATTGCCCTTGATTTTCAACCATTTTCAGTTGTGGATGATAAAGGATTCAGGAAGTTTGTTCATGCACTAAATCCAATGTATGCAATTCCAAGCAGGAAAATACTTTCCCAAAAAATCATCCCAGGCCTGTATGACACAGAACATACATTACTGCAAGAGAGGGTTAACTCTTTACGCTTCAGTGCGTCGTAGGTGTACCGCCGGCGGTACACCTACTAATTTGCATAGGAATTTCAAGAATGTCCGACGGCTGCAAACCCGATTATACAAACACTATACACCGATGGAAAGCTTAGATTCTCATGAATCCGCCGGTATAAACCACTTTCAGATGTGATTACCACAGCGGGTGAGAAAAACACATTTGTCCGACAAAAACAAATATTCATCCATCCGTTCTCTGTGCACGGCTTCAAAGCACACAGCGCGACTCACATTTCCGGGTTCATTATTACACACAGAAAAAAATATTCCACAAAAAACGGCCATAATCCAACCTTTTACATCCAGATGACACAAGCCAGTAAACTATTTTGTCCAAAACATGTCCTGAAGTCGGTATAAAATCCACGAATCGGTCGTTTTCAAGGAAATGCACCTCGCGATGTGCGTCCAATATTCCCTGTATTTTTCGTAATTTTTTAAATTTAAAAATAGAATATTAGCGATTTTTTGTACTGAAAACGGCTGGAATTGACTGAAGTTTAAAGGGTTAAAAAAGCCACAGCAGTATGTCTAATAACTGACAGCTGGACATCCCAAACCAATACATCCTTCTTGTCAGTTACGTGTCACTTTATTGAAAAATTTAAAATGGTGTCCTGATAGTATGTGTTTTTCTGAGGTACGTATTTTCTCTGTCCTCTAGGAATGTAAAGGAGAATGCGAATCATATGTTGAATGTTTATCATAGCTAGGCAAGGCGCCAGTAAGTCTAGAGACTTGAAGCCCCTTCTTTGTGCGCCTTTAATGTAAACCATATGTAGGAGGGTCCACAAGACCTATATAATGTTACTCAGAAGAACATCCATTGTCCATTTACCGCATGATGTCTGGATCACGAGCTCGTCTGTATTAAAGTACCCTTAACTTGATCTACCTGTGTCATCTCTTCATTGAGGAGCATCCACAATATAATCATCATCATTTCAGTGTCCTGTCTTCTGGATTGTTCAGCGACAGACACACTGCTGAGAACTTAGCAGAAGAGCTGCTCAAAGTGGCAAAACAGTGGGATGTGGAAAACGAAGTGGTTTGCTGTCTTTTGTGTTGTTTCACTTTAAATTTGTTTAAAAGGAAAAAGCTGAATATTTAAATAGTTGAAAATTGAGTTGTAAATAGTTGTTCTTTGTATTTTATAATTTATTTGTTTTACATTTTTGTGGAGTCGGCTGCACAGTGTCGTAGTGGTTAGCACTTTGGCCTTGCAGCAAGAAGATCTCAGTTTTAATCCCGGGGTGGGCCTGGGATCTTTCTGCATGGAGTTTGCATGTTCTCCCTGTGCACACGTGGGTTTTCTCCGGGTACTCCGGCTTCCTCCCACAGTCCAAAAACATGCTGAGGTTAATTGATAACTCTAAATTGTCCGTAGGTGTGAATGTGAGTGTGATTGTTTGTCTGTATATGTAGCCCTGTGACAGACTGGTGACCTGTCCAGGGTGTCCCCAGCCCAAGTCAGCTGGGATAGGTTCCAGCATCCCCCCATCACCCTAGTGAGGATAAAGCGGTGTATAGAGGATGGATGGATTTTTGTGGAGTGAATAAAAAAGCATATAAATAAATAAAATAAATAATTAAAATAAATTTTAAAAAACACAATCTTTTACATTAGTAATTCATTTTGTGCAGAATTTTATATTGTTGTTGATAATAAATTAATTAAAGCAACAAAACAACCCGAAGAGCCGTTTGGGAGCCGAAAGAGCCGGCTCTTTTTACTGAGCCGAGCCAAAAGAGCCGGCTCGCTAAAAAGAGCCGGATTTCCCATCACTACGTTGTAGGTCCTGGTGGTCTGAAAACGTACACCAGTATTGGTTTAGAACACAATATCAAGCATGTACAGGTTGTTCCAAATTGGTCAAAGAATCTGTGAGATTTTGACCTTACTTGGCCTTTTGGACATTAAAGGGGCACACAGTGTGTCCTCTGCTTGTCTTGAATCATAAATCAACATCAGTAAATTTCTCGCTCCTTAATAAGAGATGTAAACGAGATGCCATATTCATTCAGTATTCATTACGGTACTGGATGGTTTAAAAAAACAAAACTTTATTGCACTATGTCAGTGAACAAAACAACGAACACCGATGCACTGATGTGAAGTTCTTTATATGTGGGCAATGTGTCTTTATTATACTGACAGTCAATAGAAACTTTGAGGTAGAAATGTAGGCAGAATTCTACTTGTAGGGGGGTTGTAATTATTCATTGTGGATTTACTGATGATCTAGTGCCCTGGTAGTTGAGATAATGATGAGTTGTCATTTTGTCATGATTGATTGCACATGGGTTGGTCACTTTGCAAAAGTGAACCAAATACACACCAAGCAATACTCAGTGAGTATCTGCACAATGTGAGAATGGGTTTGAAGGCCTATATAAAGGCCCAAAAAAGGGCCCCATTGTTAGTCCAGTGAACAGCATCATGTTGCGTCTATCACATGAACAACGTCTCCGGGCACTGGGTATGGTGGAGGCCGCTTTGAGCTACAGTGATGTAGCCAGGCGTATGGGCTGTTCCCAACCCACAATCAGAAGCCTGGTCCAAAGCATGCGCCGACGGATTGCTGCCTGCATCCAAGCAAATGGAGGCCATACTCGGTATTGACTGTTGTGACTTTGTGTTTGGCAGGTGCCGTTTTCTTTTGTGAAAGTCTTTATTTTGAAATCATTCTTGAGACTTTAGATTTTTGTTTCTGTATGCCAATATGCTAAACAAATGATTCATAGAAAGAAAATCCAGTTTTGGGCTTCAAAATAAAAATTATGTTGAAAAATATGGTCTCAAAGTTTTTAATGACTGTCAGTGCAGTTAAAAGACAGGACATTGTAATTGTAAGATGTCATTGATTTACACCTGCATTTTGTGCTTCATGGCGCTAGGTGTGCTGTTTGCATGTTGGACATTGTTTTACACAGACACCACCGAAGAAGAAAGGTGCCGGAAGTGCTGCACATTGTTATGTTGTTGTTCATGTGTTAGTCGGTAAAGACCGTGCCAGAAGAAACTGTGATAAGTGGAATAATTTAATGCACCGTTCTTCAGTAAATAAGAAAGACTGAACGACCGTCTCCGCACATTTTATTTAAATAGAAGCAGTTACACGTATCAGTTCTCCTCTGTGTTTTCCCGACCACGGTCAGGAAGCGGACAGCTTCCTAAGCGTCCATAGCAACGACCACAGCAACGGTAGAAAACGTAACAATGTCACAACTCCATTCCAAGACGTGAAAGATTCATCGTCATAATGAACCAAAGATCATACACAAGAACTGAACGAATATTGTGAAATTAAAATGTATATATTTTTTGGTGTCGCTGTAATGCCTGAGGCTCAGGTAGAAAGACAGGGTTTTTCTTTGTTGTGCTGTTCCGAACCCGGAAGGGAATAAAGTTTTTAGATCGCTGTGTGCTGACTGGTGTATGGATGAGCTCAACAAATGATTGCGGTAAAAGCACGTTCATGGAAATAAATACGGTTGTTTGCATTGACAACGAGCGGCTTGTGGATCATTGAAATGCAACTTGTTAACAAGGGAGCGAAGCGCGTCAACTAATGAAAGGCCGGGGAAGACATCTCAGTAACTAGCAGTAATCACCAAGAGTTACATAAATGATTTAACAACTCAAAAAATTACATAATGCAACAATACAAAAATAAACACACCACTTTGTTTCGTCTGTGGCAGCGTCCTAATCAACACTGTCACATTTTAATGCCGTGACGTGATATTCAGCATAAAAACAAACCAAACCAAAGATCATTTCCAATAACTGAATGGATAATGTGAAAGTTTTATATACGTTTCTCGCTAAAAATGTCATCAAAATGTTTTTTCTGTCCAAACTACCTTAAAATAATGCATTTTCCATGGAAAATAAAAGGAATAGCCGCCATGTTTTCATTTTGAGAAGCCTAGAGCATGCAGTCACGTGACCTTTCGTCAGACCAATAGAAAAGAATTGGGGGAGAAAACGTGAGCATTTTACAATTTTCAGGACAAAATTGTGAGATTGTAACATTTTGCATTGTGGACAAATGTGACTATGTCACAATTTGATGTGAGACTGGGTTGCAATACACCAACTACTGCTGTAGTATGGCACACATGTGCAGCATTAAGTGCAGTGAGGTTTGTGGTTCCAACAAAAATGAGTATCCAGGGCACAGTGATGCTGAGAGTTTAATTCAGCAACAAATATTATTTTTCTCACTTGACTCATCGGTGGTTTTTAAATTAATTATGCAAACAGAACCTGTGAATGAATCAGAGCAAATATTTTAAATAAAAGAAAAAACACAAACAATGCACTAATCTGCATCATTTCAAAGGGTGGCTTGTTGGTTAGCAACTAGAAGATCCCCAGTTTGTGTCCCAGCCTTCCCAGGATCTTCCTGCATGGAGTCTCCGTGTTCTCCTGTACATGTGTGGCTTTTCTCCAGGTTCTCCAGCTTCCTCCCACAGTCCACAAACATGCTGAGGTTAACTGGTGATTCTAAACTGTCTGTAGGTGTGAATGTGAGTGTGATTGTTTGTCTCTATGTGTAGTCCTGTGATAGACTGTTACCTGTCCAGGTGAACCTTCACCCTCAGTCAGCTGGGATAGACTCCAGCCCCCATGACCCTGATGAGGATTGAGCCGTGCATTAATGACAGTTAACTGTTTCATTTTGGCATCGACAATGTCTATTCCAAAAAAGCTCCACAGCTCGATTTAGGAATAATAGCAATTTTGTGTCGCACTTTTTGTTGGACAGTTAGCATTCCTACAAAGTACTGCATTTTATTAACTGATGAAAGAGCTCAAATATGAAAAAAAAACAAAAAACTGCTGACTGCTTCTTTAAAACAAGGCTGACAAATACTAAAAGGGAAGAAACAATAAATACATCACATATTAAGGCAACTCCACTGAAATGACATGTCGCAGTGACTTCACAGAGAACGCTTACTACACTGCTAAAGTACTGAGAACTGTAAACTGATGGACAAACCAGCAGAATAAAGTGCCTCTGGCTTTTTTCTCAGCAAGTCGCCATTTAATTGAAGCTACTGAAGCTGGCCATCAGACTATGATGCCCTTAAAAATCTGCACTTGTTCAAACAGCAGTGAAAGGACATCGATTTATACAGAAACACATCTTGTGTGTCTGGAAAACAGACACCAAATGAGAAAAAGTTTGAAAAGAACTGGCTGAAGTAACATCTTTTCATGTCATCTGTAGACAATTTCCCTGAAATCCGTGCATCTTAGCATTTACAATCCATTCTGAAAGATTCAGAAATAGTTGTTTCACTTTGCTTTTCTGTGATGATACTATATTTAAATGAAATTCAGAAGGCTGATTTAATGAGATATCCTTCCAGGCCTCAAGGCAACCAAACTAAAAAATCGCAAAGTGTGTGTAAACCTGTATTATGCTGTGTGTGGTACAAATGGGAATTAATGTTGTATGCAGAGCCATACATAAACAGCAGGACAGCCAGCAGTAGGCTCAGAGCAGAGGGATTACTGTATGCAGGTCCAGTAGGTGCTGCTTCTTACTTCATTATTCACCCCAGCTGCAGGGCTGCACAGTTAACTCAGCCAAACACAGTTCAGGTATTTAATTTCTTGTCTATCTGGGAGGCATTTCATTGGTTTGAAATTTGCTCTGCAGCATGATGAGCCCAACAAACATACGACATACAAACAGAACTATCTTCAACCACAAGGAGAACACAGAGTCCTGCAGCAGACGGTCTCCCACACAGAGCCCCGACCCCAACATCATGGAGTCTGTGGATTACTAGTGATGAAGAAAATAGCACACTAGATGCTTTCTAGTGTCACTCCTTCATTCCATTTCCCACGGTTATCCACAATTCTTTTATCTTTTGTTATTGGTTGCTGTCTGTCAGACCTCCTCTTACCTTTTGTTGTCTACCAGACCACTTGATTCAGATACCTTCTGTTCTTTGTCATCTTACCTTCTGTTACTGATTGGCAACCTTACGCAAATGGGCCACTGTTCACTCTTGTATTTACATATGGCCCACTACCTTACCCTCTGACCATCCCCATAAATTGGACATTTTCCAAATGTTCATGGTCGGTTTACCTTCTCAGATTCATGCTCTGTGTTGGTCAGCCCACCGTATGCTGGAATACCAATAAACACCCCAATACAGCAAACTTTGAAGGACTAGGAGTGAAATTTCTACAACACTATAAAAAGACAAAAGACACTAAGAGACTAAAGGAGCTGTGGCAAGTTCTTAAAGATGCTTGGAACAACTTACCTGCCTGCTGTTTAGTTGTTGAATTTGACATAGCATAGTCTTCGCTGGATTTCCAAATTAGGCATTTAGTTCAAATTTGGCAGCTACTGTAGAAATAAATTGACCTGAAAGAAGTGCACAACATTTACTTTCTAAAATGCTGACAGGAACAGACACTTTTCTAAAATGAAATGCCTCCAAAGCAATTCCACAGCATTGACATTTTTATTATGTTGTGCACATTTCAAGCCCCCTGCATATCTTTTTCTTTGTCACAGTTAATTAGTCAGAAGTTCAGCAGGTAATTTGAGCTGACAGCAATGTGAGACCTGTATTAATTCATTTTGGCAGATGAACACCTGTCTGCTTACCAAAAACAGAGACAGACAGATGCTTTTCTCAAAGACAAATGAAAACAAAGTTCAAACACACTTTTTTAACCAAGCATAAGGACGTAAAGGTCTTCATCAAAAAGTCTCAGAGAACAAACCTCCTCACAGTGATAACCACATTTTAAATAGCCTTGAAACAGTGTCTGGGATGTATTGGTGTGGATTTTGCAGTGTGTACCACAAAAACTGTTGCTGGGCTTTAATAAATTTCAAAATAACTGCCACAGCACTAATCCCAGTAATATTGCTAGTGTAGTAACCCAAGGTGCCACGCTAGCTAACAAGTAAAGCATCATTAATAAAACAGAATTAATCTCTAAAGGAACTCTATGTGCATGTTGACAGCATCTGTCACTTCCATGGCTACAATTCATTGACTAGATGAGTAATGCATTCTGGTCACAGTGCATTTCGAGGCATCATGATGCTCATTCCACGTATTCATACAGTTGAGATCTTGACTATTTCATGCAAATCAGGGACATCCAGCCTCCACTTCACGCCTTTAGAAACTCCCGCTAAACTTTTAGACTAACTGCAGATCTAAAATGAAGACAGTTTCAGCAACTGCAAGACTTATTTATGGTCTGGAACATTTTCAAAAACATGTTATAATTATGGCGGGGGAGGTGGTTGGGAACAGGTGAGGCCGCCTCCTGCACAGCTGTGGACCAGAGAGACGGAGCTGCTATCTAAGCAGGAGTGGAGGGAGGGGGCTGGACTGCATGTTTCAATGATTCCATTATACAGAATCAAGAGTTAAAGGAGGAGAGCTCAAGACTGCTGTGATATATGAAAGTGTATGTAAAGTTTGTTCACAACACTATCTGGCATTCCTGTCAGCCTCTACTGTGCTTTGTGTTTGGTTCAATTTAGCAACTACCAGCATGCTAATATATAAATGTAATGGATGGTTAGCACTTTCGCCTTGCAGCCAGAAGATCCCCCGTTCATGTCCCAGCCCTCCCAGGATCTTTCTGTATGGAATTTACATGTTCTCCCTGTGCATGCGCGAATTTCTCCGTGTACTCCAGCTTTCTCCCACAGTCCAGAAACATGCTGAGGTTAATTGGGGAATCTAAATTGTCCGTAGGTGTGAATGGGAGTGTGATTGTTTGTCAAATTGGAAAAAAAAACTATACACAAAAATACAAAAACAAGAGACAAACTGACATAAACGAGACACAAAATGACAAAAAAGACACAAAATGACAAAAATGAGACACAAAGCAACAAAAGCAAGACACAAACTAACAAACGAGACACAAAATGACAAAAATGAGACACAAAATGACAAAAAAGACACAAAATGACAAAAATGAGACACAAAATGAAAAAAGACACAAAATGACAAAAATGAGACACAAAAAAACAAAAATAACAAAACGAGACACAAATGAAACACAAAGTAACAAAAAAAGGCACAAAATGAGACACAAATGATGCAAAATGAGACACAAAATGACAAAACCAAGACACACAATGACAAATGACACACAAAGCAATAAAAACAATGGACAACATGAGACAAAAATTGACACACCCAATGACAAAAGTGAGGCAAAATAACAAAAACAAGACAAATTGAAAAAGTTATTATACCCAAGAACACAAAAACAAGAACCACATTGACACAAACAAGACACAAAACAAAAATGAGGCACAAAATCACAACAAAACCACACAAAAATGAGACAAAATGACACAAATGAGACACAAATGAGACAAAGCAAAACAAACTGACATAAATGAGACACAAAACAACAAAAATGAGACACAAAACGACAAAACCGGGACACAAAATGACAAATCTGAGTCAAAACGAGACACATAGCAACAAAAATAACACACAAATCAACAAACTAAGACACAAAATGACACAAAGGCAACACAAAAAAAGACACAAAATGATCTCTGTGATAGACTGTTACCTGTCCAGGTGTCTCCTGCCTTCATCCTCTGTTAGGATTGGGAGGTTGGAGAACCCAGGCGCAGACACAACAGGCAGGCAAAAATAGGTGTTAAAGGAAAAAGGGGTTTTATTACCAGAATCAAAAACTACAATCTTACTGAAAACCGGAGAATCAAAACTATTAAGAACTGAAAACAGGACTGAGGTGGCAGAGCGAAAACCAAACAGCTGAAATTAACAGAGCAAAGGAAAAGGAACTCACACACCAGGGGAAACTAATCATTAAAGGGATAGTTTGGGATTTTTGACATGAATCTGTATGGCATCCCCGTCAACAGTGTTGTTCATTCACACAGACTGACTGCCGACAGCGTCCAGTGAGCAGAGATCCTGTCCAGTTTTGGTCCAGACAAAGGTAGTCCGGCAAGTTTGCTGGGGTCACGAAAATGAAGCGTTTTTCTTCTCAAACCAATATGTGTTTGAAAGAGTGATATATTTGCATCACAAAACCGTTGTCCACAAAAAAGTCAGACCTCGTAAACGCTTGGGACTATTTTCTCTTCCTTCATATCACTCCGCGCTGCCTCCAGCTGGCAGCCACGCACCACTTTTCTTTTGTTTGGCAGTGTTTTCATGCTCAGACCAGCGACGCTAACCAGCTAACTTCAGAAAATGGTGCGGACTTGTGACTACCCAGGCTGTACCAACAAAAATGGGGCTGCATCTCCGCACACATTTCAACGTTTTCCCGTGGCGGACGTTGCTCTGAGGCGACTTTGGCTTATTGCTCTAGGCTTCAATGTAAACACCAAACTGGCTAAGGTTATAAAGCTTCGTGTTTGCAGTGCGCACTTCAGCAACGACGACTATGTTTCTCCAAGGCCAGGACAGAGGAAGAAATGTGTGTTGAAGAGTGCTGCTGTCCCTGCACCGCAGGTAAGAACATAGACCGCAGTGTAATAACAAAGTTGTGCCGCAATGTTTTCAAGCAAGCGATTTTGTCAAGAATCAGCAAGTAATGTGTGCAGAAAATCACTCGATGTCATATTACCAGTGAAGCTTTTACAAATCATAACTTAACTCATCATCATAACTACGTAGACTGTTATTATTATCGTCAGTGGAATAAATGTGTTATTATTGTCGTCAGTGGACTATTCCAATCACAGTATAGGCTTGCATAATGTCAGCTGTTTCCGAGTTTATAAATGACGAGGGGGGTCAGTGTCATTTGGAAATCAGTCAAAACATGACATGAACAACACAAAGCTTATGCTCTATGGACAAATATTCTGACTTGTCAGAAACACTGTAAAGTGGATGCATGTATTGTCTACTCTTAAAAAAATCTAAGAATAATTGTACAGAAACATATTTGTCACTGTTACTATTTGTATAAAGTAAAATGTTTGATATAACAATACTGTTAGTGTGTTTGTAGAACATGATTGAGATTCTTGTAATCTACAATGCAAAAAAATATGTTATGTTTTCAAAGGCATGCACTCCTCTTGCAATGGCTGCAACAACACAGTCTGATTCAGTCCCTGAAGAAGTGGACCAAGCGTTTTCTGGACTCCCTCAGTCAACCCCTCTGAAGTCCAGATTTGAGCATGAACACTTGAAGATGGTTCTTACCAGCCCAACAGAAGCAGTTCCGAGAACCAAACCATCAACATCTGGTCCATACTTAGCCATGCCTCCCACCTGGACTCAGTTAGTCAGTCATTTTGCACACAGTTTGTCAGAATAAAAAGCAAACAATTTCACAAGGTCAAAATATGAAGATGAGACTCATTGCACACTGTAAATGAAATCCACAAAAATGCCGTCAGCCACTTTACTTTGACTTAGACTTCACTTTATTCTTTTTCTTCATTCATAGTCAGCAGTGGCATCTGAGACGCTGGATACAAGCATGAATTCCATAGAGGCACCTTGTGAAAGAGAGGACAGCACATTTATTCCACTGAGTAGTGAATGTACATCCACAAGATCATCTTCCTCAGACGTGAGCATTGTGGGAGCAGAAAGGAGAGGTGACTGGTCTGAGAGGAAGTGGACTGTCAACGAGTCGGCCCTTATGGAACTGCTTGCAACTTGTCACACATGTGGTGTATCCATTACTGACAAGAAAATCACCAGCAGTGGATCCAAGATCAAAATAGAATGGACATGTCTCAATCACCATACAGGAGTGTGGCAGTCCTGTCCTGATGTCCGTGGAATCCCTGACAATAACCTAGTGTCCTCAGCAGCCATTCTTTTCACCGGAACAACACAAAATGAAATTGCAGAGTGGGCCGATCTTCTGAATTTACAGCTGCCGAAGAAGACAGCCTACTATTCACTACAATCAGCCTATATGATACCTGTTGTTCACAAAGCCTACACTGACATGCAAGAAAAAAAATTATCAGAGCTCCAGGAAAAAGCATCTCATGGTGGCCACACAGATATTGGTGGTGATGCGAGGTAGATATTTCTGTTATGGATCATAAAGTGCATATGCTCGGTTGTGCTCTTATATTATAATTCAATCAAAACATGATTGCCAGCACTCCACATGTAAAGTCCTTGTTTGTCATCTACAGGTCTGACTCCCCCGGTTACAGTGCCAAGTACACCTGTTACAGCTTTATGGATGATGCAACACAGAAGATAATAATGTCAGATCTAATTCAGGTAAAATATGAACAACCACATTGTCAAGTTAGTTATTGAGTGTCTTTTATCACTATGTTCTGCTTTTAAAAAGCCTCCTTGCATGTCTTTTCTGCTACAATGAACAATGCAGGTATCAGAGGCTACCAGTTCCCCTGCAATGGAGTCTGTAGGTTTCCGCAGGGGCCTGGATCGTCTGCTGGACTCTGGAGTTAGTGTTGATGTTGTTACTACTGACCGGGCTCGATCAATACGGAAGATCATGAGGGTGTCCTATCGTGAGCTCAGGCATCAATTTGACCCATGGCATGTTCCTAAAGGTAGCATTACTTGCGCATTATACATTGTGCTTCATTATTTGTAATCTTCATGGTTGAACTTTTGCATATAGAAACTGAAATCAGTGAAGCTGTTGTAGAATTCAGAGTTTACAGTCATGTTAATGATGTTTGGCAAAATTAATCATCAGGGTTTGCTTTTTAATTTTTATCTTTATGCATTATATAGGTGTAAAGAGGAAGGCAACTGCAGCAGCCAGGAAGAAAGAAAACCGGTCTCTCGGCAATCACTTCTGGTGGTCGTGCAGCTCATGTGGTGGCGATGAGAAGATGATGCTCATGGAATTTTTTGGCTATGCATAACACATTCAAAGCACACTGTCTTTGAGATCTTCAATTCACAACTAGTTACACAACTAGTTCACACAAGTTGCCAAGCTTTTTCACAGTGAGCAGTGTCTAAATGTCCTCAAATAGGAGTTGAGACGCCGGTGGACCTCTATCCTGTATGTGTGTGCTAGCCATCACTGGGAAGAAGATGGGCAGGAATACAGATGTTACCATGACGACCTCAGCGATGAGCAACAAAAAAAGCAAGAAATGGCTGAAGAAGGGGTGTGCTGCCTGGAATGCTCTCAAGGGTGTTGTACTAGATAAGAGAAGTCAAATGACTTTATTCAAGCATACAGGTAAGTTTGGTGAACTTATAAGCAGTAGGTTGATCACAGTTGTTCCTAAACAAATCTGAACATGTCTTAGAGCAACATGAGCAATGTTATGCTTCACATGTCCTTTGAGAAAACAAAAGTAATTTTGCAAATGTACTAGTAAAAGTGTATGTTTTTCCACAAAATGTTAAAAATAAAATAGTTATCACAGTAATAGTAATAATTTGAGGCTGTTTTGTAGACGTATAAAGTTCAAAATGTGTGAATAAAATCTTTGTTTTCTTTTAGGGAACCTTGAAGTGTTCCACAGCTCTATGCTGAAGTATGTGGAGAAGAGGCGTCACTTCACATATGTCTCCATGCAGGAAAGGCTCCAACTGAGTGTAACTGACCACAACCACAATGTTGTCCGTCAGCACGACTGTACTCAGTCTGGTAAGTATGAAAGACAAAGATATGATTCATCCAGTGAACGTATGGCATGACAAAAGGTGTATTATACCTTTTGTGTGTGTGTATGTGCATATATATATATATTATACCTTTTATCATGCCATACGTTCACTGGACAAATAAGTACTTTGCCAACTTTAGTTGAGTACTTACCCTGTCCAACTAACATACAGTGAATGTGATAAAACATTCTGAATACAGTAATTCCTCAGAATTATGACCTTTTCCCATTGATGACTTTCATCTTAGTATTTTACCTTTGTATTTTAGAGTTACTCCTTTATTTATCTCCTCATTCCTCAAGTCATAAACCACACAAATCACAGATTATTCAAGTTCATACCAAAGTAATGCACATGTACTATTCTCATTATTCTCATTCTCCTCATTCCCAGGAAAAGAAAAGTACAATGTTATTCACTCCAAGCAATCAAACCAGGGGTGGTAAGGAAGCTGTGTGAAAACCACATTAGTGGCATGTAATCTGCATGTTTAGAAACAGTGTGACAATGATCATTTCTGTTGCTAGTGCCTGTACAGTGACACCAGGTCACAGTTGAAGTTGTCATACGTGTAACATGTACAATACGTGTACATATTAATTATGTATTTTGTATGTTTTTTGCCACAGTTTTCACCTCGTGTTATTGAAGATTTGGGAGTAAACGGTCAGCGCCACCACGACTCTGTCTTCATTGACCGAAGTTTAGCTTGGTGTTTAATCAGAGTTTTTACACTTTGCTGAGAACACTCCAGTGAAAAGGCGGCACTCAATGTTTCAACATGGCAGCCAGCAACAGGCCGTCTGTGGCAAGCGCTAAAAGCAATGCAACCTCGGCATCACCTGCAAGCGCAGCTCGTGCCAGAGCTAAAGCAGAAGTCGCTAAGGTGAGAGCTGCATATGCTAGCCAGGAGGCTAAGTTAAAAATGGAAAAGGCTGCTAGAGAAGCAGAAAGGAAGACAAGAGATGCTCAAAACGAATTGGAATCGGCTAGACTCGATACAGAGCTGGAAGTATTAACACTAAAGCGTGAAGCTGAAGCAGCTGTCGCAGAAGCACAAGTGTTGGAAGAGGTAGTAGAAATGCACGGCATACTGGAAAATGAAAAGGCTGAGTCAGATGAGAGGTTTAAACTGCAACGTACTGGTGAATATGTTCACTCTCAAATTGAACAGAATCATCCTACTTTTCCACCAACACCAGTCCCACCTGTTAAACCTCCAGACCATGCGGAATCACAGGACAGCTTCAGAACATGGCATCCACCTGCAAGTGCAGCAGAATTCCAAACTGCTAATCTCAAGCCCAAACCTGAAGTAGACAATGAAGCATACTTACCTGCACCAAACCCATATCAGCTGAACAGAGTTGAGTCAAAGAACAATATTAAAAGGGCAGACTCTCAACTACACATACATGCTCAGTCACACACACCACAACACATGCATCCATCTTGTATACCACCGCCTTCCAATTCTCTGGCACAGTATTTAGCAAGACGAGATCTCATAACATCAGGACTGTACCAGTTTGATGATAAGCCAGAGAATTTCCGTGCATGGCAGTCTTCATTCATAAATGCAGTGGCTGAAGTTCAACTCACAGCATCACAAGAACTAGACCTCATGACCAAATGGTTAGGAAAAGAGTCCAGCCAACATGTGAGGCATATACGCTCGGTGCACGTGAACAGTGCCAATCGAGCTCTGCACAAAGCATGGGACAGACTACACGAGTGCTACGCTGCTCCTGAGATAATTGAGCAATCACTGTTCCAGAGGCTAGACAGCTTTCCAAAGATTTTGGCCAAAGAACACGCCAAATTACGTGAACTTGGAGATTTGCTTTTGGAGACAGAAGGAGCCAAAGAAGATGGATATCTCACTGGGCTGTCGTATCTTGATACCTCCAGAGGTATTGGACCAATCATAGACAAGCTGCCACATGGGCTTCAGGAGAAGTGGATGTCATCTGGGTCGTGGTACAAAGAGGAGAACAAGGGTTGCTTCCCTCCCTTTAAGTTCTTTTGTGACTTTGTGTGTCATGAGGCAAAGAAACGTAATGACCCTAGCTTCATGCATCAAAGCAGTGGTGCAAACTCCACCAAACATGAAAAATCACCTGTGAAAAGTTTCAACACCAACAGATCTATCACAGTTCACAAAACAGATGTCTCTACAACTGACAGCGATCCTAACAAGAACTGTCCGCTGCACAATAAACCCCATCCACTCAAAAAATGCAGGACATTCAGAAACAAATCTATTGATGACAGGAAGGCCCTTCTAAAACAGAAAGGAGTATGCTTCAAGTGTTGCTCTTCAACTTCCCATGTTGCCAGAGACTGCAAATCTTCTGTGAAGTGTTCAGAGTGTGAAAGCAGCTATCATGATGCAGCTATGCACCCTGGCCCACCACTGCAACCCACTAAGGCTCCTTTGCTGCCACCAGAGAACGGCGGGGAGGGAGAAGATGATTCTAATGTAACCAATGTCAGAACAAGCTGTACAGAGGTTTGTGGCCTGGGTCAGTGGGGTCGCTCCTGCTCAAAGATCTGCCTTGCAAAGGTTTTCCCTGAACATTCAAAACGCAAAGCCATTAAGGCTTATGTAATCTTGGACGATCAGAGCAATCGCTCCTTAGCCAGACCAGAGTTCTTTGAGCTGTTTGGTGTTAAAGACAAACCACTCCTGTATCATCTCAGAACATGCTCCGGCATTATGGAAACTCATGGCAGAAAGGCAGAAGGGTTCCAGGTAGAGTCACTGGATGGCAAAGTCGTCATCTCCCTTCCACCACTCCTCGAGTGTCTTGAAATCCCAAACAATCGAGTTGAGATCCCGACACCAAGTGCTGTGTTGAATCAGACTCATCTTCATCACATCGCCAAACACATCCCTGAACTGGACCCAGAAGCAGAAATACTCCTACTGCTCGGAAGAGATGTGCTTAGAGCACACAAGGTCAGACAACAGGTAAACAACAGATAACGCCCCCTTTGCACAACGTCTCGATCTAGGCTGGGTGGTGATAGGAGAGGTGTGCTTAGGTAATGTGCATAAGCCGACAGTTGACACATTCAAGACACATGTTCTAGATGGTGGTCGCCATTCCATTTTTCAGCCTTGTACGAGCTTCATACAAGTTAAAGAAACACAACCGAGTTTTAACAACTCAAGAAAAGTGTCAGAGAAGATGCTAGGACTCACAGTGTTTGACCAAACAGAACATGATAACAAACCTGCTCCATCAATAGAAGATGTTGCTTTTCTGAAGATCATGGACGCCAATGTCTGCAGAGATAACACCAACCACTGGGTTGCCCCATTGCCATTTAAAGAGACACGGCAGCGTTTGCCAAACAACAAAGAACTTGCAGTCAAACGATTTGAATGTTTGCGACAACAATTCAAGAGGAAACCTGAGATGGAGAAACAATATGTGGCTTTCATGGACAAGATTTTCACCAACAGTCACGCAGAAGTGGCACCGCCATTGAAAGAGGATGAGGAGTGCTGGTATCTCCCATCATTTGGGGTTTATCACCCGCAGACGCCCGAACAGATCAGGGTCGTTTTTGATTCCAGCGCGCAATATTGTGGTGTCTCCCTCAATGATGTGCTTCTGACAGGCCCCGACCTGAACAACTCCCTTCTCGGCGTCCTTTTACGCTTCAGAAAGGAAAGAGTAGCGATCCTTGCTGACATTCAACAGATGTTTCATTGTTTTCTCATGCAGGAAAACCACCGCAACTTTCTTCGTTTCTTGTGGCACGAGGATAACGACCTCAGTAAGGCGGTAGTCGACTACCGCATGAGGGTTCATGTATTTGGCAATTCACCATCCCCTGCTGGAGCCACTTATGGCCTGCGAAGAGCCATTGCTGAAGGTGCCCAGAAGTATGGCGCTGACACGGTGAAGTTCGTGGAAAGACACTTCTACGTAGATGATGGCTTGGTGTCTCTGTCATCTGATGCAGAAGCAATTGACCTGCTCCAGTGAACTCAGGCTTCACTAGCTGAGTCAAACCTTCGTTTACACAAGTTTGTCTCAAACAGTCCAGCAGTTATCAGAGCCTTCCCACCTGAAGACTGTGTTCCAGTCATCAAGGATCTGGATTTGAGCGGAGACACCATACCTATGCAGCGTAGCTTGGGTCTGCTGTGGGAGATCAGAACAGACACATTCACGTTCTCCGCATCAACTGTTGTCAAACCCTTCACCCGACGTGGAGTCCTCTCCACTGTCAACAGTGTTTTCGATCCCCTGGGGTTGTTGGCACCTGTTACAATCCAGGGAAGGGCTCTTCTTAGGGAACTCACCTCAGAAGTATCCAGCTGGGATTCGCCCCTCCCAGAAGAAAAACGGAAGAAATGGGAAACCTGGAGGGATTCCCTTCAAATCTTAAAAGAGCTTCATGTGCCACGCACGTACACACCAACCTCACTCGTCAAAGTTGTGCACACAGAATTGTGTGTGTTCTCAGATGCCTCAACCAAAGCCATTGGAGCTGTTGCTTATCTGAGAGTAGTTCAGGAGGATGGAAGAACTGAAGTAGGACTTGTTATGGGCAAAGCCAAATTAGCACCTCGGTCTGAACCCACAATCCCAAGGCTTGAGCTCTGTGCCGCTGTCCTCGCAGTAGAGATGGCGGATCTCATACAAGAAGAGCTAGACCTGAAATTGGATGCTATCAGGTTCTTCACTGACAGCAAGGTGGTGCTCGGGTACATTTATAACGTGACAAAACGCTTCTACACATATGTACACAACAGAGTACAACGTATCCGACAATCTTCCAAACCAGAACAATGGCACTACGTGTGCACGGAGAAAAACCCAGCGGACCATGTGTAACAGGGTCAATTATACATTAATATATGTGTGTATATATGGAATACAGTATATTGTACTTTAGTTATTGTGATAATTACACAAAATCTGTGTCTGTGGATTTGTTTTTGTTTGTTTTTGTTTCAGTTAATGCCTGACTAGTTGAGCCTCCTTGTCAGTAAGCGGAACTTTGGTTCAGTTTGTATTACTACAGCCACATTCTATGTAGCACTGCCCTCTATAACTGGCGTTTTCGCGCCGATTTTCTCCCCTTTTGACATGAATCTCTGTGGGAGAGGTAAGCGGTTTTGCTGTCCGGTGAAATTCCTGTTCTAGCAAGCTAAAACTTGTCACAAGATGCTTACTTTGTTGTCATTTGATCTGTGTAGGGGCATGTGTTGTGGCGATCAATGACGGGAGGATTTTGTGTTAATATTTTCATGTCAGGTATGTCATTTTCTGTTTGAAAAACTTAACGTTAGCCCTTTTGACATGAATCTCTGTGGGAGAGGGGCATGTGTTGTGGCGATCAATGATGGGAGGATTTTGTGTCAATATTTTCATGTCAGGAGCCGGAAAATAAATGGAGACTGCCTCCAAAAAGATGCACGCCTGAGTCTTGCCTAACACAACGCAGAGACAGAAACGAAGCGGTCACACTTGGTGCCGTGACGACCCGTCGCATCTCCGATCAGCGCTCGTCTGGTCCCCGGGGTTCGGCTACTGTCACCGGGCTCCTGTCGGCTACTCCTCCGTCCTGTCTGCTGCTCCGCGGCGTCGGAGTCTGCGCTCGCTTCTGCGGGTGTGAGAGGTTTGCTGACCGATTCAAGGGTCGTAAAACGGACACTCGCCACCTGTTTAGGAGTGTGTGTGTTTTTTTTCTCTTTATTATTTTTTTTATCTTCGTTTCTTTCTCCCGCCGTTTTTTTTGTCATGTTAGTTTATGCTGGCGATACTGCTGTGACCAGCCAGTGAATTGAAGGAATAGTTTGATCATTGTAGTGTGAAAGGACACAAGAAAAAAGAAAAAAAACTGTGTGAAGGACAAGTATCTGTTATAACTGGGGCAGGAACCTTGTTTTGACAGTGGGTTTGTTGTTCTCATTATCTGTTTTAGTCAAATATTTGAGAGGACATTTAGGTACAAGAATATAGGTTTATATATATATATATATATATTTTTTTTTTTTTTTTTTGCTGGTATTCCACTTATATTACTGTATTGGTATAGCTCTTTGGGGTGGATATTTTTGAGGTTCATGTTATGGATGGAAATGTGAATAATGTCACTTTTGGTGTGGGGAGGGGCCGGCAGGTTGCTGGTAGGGGTTGGTCGTTGTCCCCCGGTGTTCCCTCATACATAGCTGATCAGACAGTTAACCCACCTTTGACTCCCACTGCTAGTTCCACCCCTATTTCCCATGCAGATCCCATGCCCACACAAGTCATGCCTGCTGATTTTTATGGGGACATGATTGCAAATCTGGCTAAACAGATTGGAGAAAACATTTCAGCCAGCATTAACACTATGCGCCAGCCTAGTACCGCTCAGCCTCAGTCTCCCACCACCTGTCAGCCATCCAGCGAGGCTGGTTTGTCACATTTGAAGGTTGTTGTGCAATCAGACACCAGACCTCCACCTTATTTCAGGGGTGATCATGCTGATGCGTTCTCTGTTCATGAATGGGAGGACATGATGAGATGTTACTTAAATAGGATAAAGTGTGACAGTCCTGCTGAAATGCTTGACCTGATAATGTCGAGACTAACTGGCAAAGCTAGGGATGTGGTGAAGGTTTCGCTCCGCAGCCGTCCTGAACTGAGTATAGCTGACCCGCCCACAGCTGTGTTTGACATACTGAAAGGTAACTTCAGTGAGCTGTCATTCTCTAACTTACCTATGAAAGATTTCTACAGCACCGTCCCCTGTGTTGGTGAGAGTGCTATGGACTACTGGATTCGCCTTAACAAGTCCATTGATGCTGCCGATGAGTGTCTTCGGAGGCGGGGTAAATCTGTGGAGGACCCCAGTGCTGAGGTGGTCTCGATGTTTATTAATCATTGTCCTGACCCCAGACTCGCCATGTCATTCCAGCTGAAGGTGCCTGAGCAGTGGACTGCAGCTGAGGTCCAGGAGCGTCTGGATGCTCACATGAGGAATGTGAGACAGACAGCAGCCCAGTCCCAATGCACGGTGGGTTTGTCGGCTTACAGTCAGAGGCCCTTAGCTGATTCTTTTCACCCACCTGACCTTAGCGTGGCCCAGCCCGCCTTAGTGGTGCACCAGCCGCAGCCTCCTTCTAACCCTCTTCTGGCCTCCGCCCCGGCCTGTGGTCAGCCCCACTCAGACAGTGTTGTTGTGAACTCACGTGAGCCTGCATCCTTGTCCCTGCCTCCTTCTGCCATCTCTGTCCCAGCTCACCCTGCTGTTGATTCAACTACTGCCGATTCTGGTGTTCAACAAGTTGTGGCAATGTTTGACAAAGTTCTGGCCTTGTGCAACGCTTCCCTTGGAACCACTCAGAGACCAGTCAGCCGTCAGCCAGGAAATCGTCAGCCCGCCCACCATCGAACTGGTCGACCCCGTAACCTGCAGGCTTCCGAGACCTCAATATGCAGGGTCTGGAGTTCCAGGGACCACACTACCCATGCACACTGCAGGCTTTATAGATTGTGCCTAAACTGCTTCAGTCCTGGTCACATCAGAAGTCAATGCCCGCAGGCCTCCCTTTCCCCAGGCACGCCACCACCTTCTCCCTCCAATGCAGATTTAAACTAGCCCGCCCGTGTAGTGAGAGGGGTAACATGGGCGGTACTGCTGACACCCTCAGTGATGTAAATGACTTGCAATCAATCTATGTGAACTGCTGTAGTAATCTTTCTGCTGACAAAACCGTTATTGTTGTGGGTTCACATAGAGTAGAGGCAGCTAGTGACTTGTTTTATGCTCCAGTAGTTGTTGGGGGTCAGTCTACATTGAAAGGGATGCTTGATTCTGGGAGCATGTCATGCACACTCAGTGCAGAAGCAGAGTCTGAGCTTAGGGCCGCTGGTGTTCTCCCCAGTCCTCAACCTGTGCCTGAGAGGGTGGTTCTTGTTGGCTGCGGTGGCCTTACAACGCAACCTAGATGTATCTATGACCTAGAAATTGAGGTTTTTGGGTCCAAATTCAGTGTGCCAACGTTTCTTGTCCCAGGGCAGAAAGACAAGCTTATCATAGGGAGCAATGTCATTAGACCTGTGATACAGAAGATGAAATCTGATGAGAAGTACTGGGAGCTCATCCACTCCGACACTTCAGACCCTGATTGTGAGCAGTTTCTTCAGCTGCTCAGCTGCATTACACGTTGGTCTGGTCCTGATCTGCCTGATAAAGTTGGCACAGTCAGGCTGCGGCAGGCTGTCACTCTTGCACCACAGGGGGAGCATTTAGTGTGGGGAAAGCTGCCCAGTAGTGCTCCTGTGTCCCCTGGGAGCACTGTCATTGTGGAGCCCACCTCCTCCCGTTCAGCTCCTAAAAACATCATTGTGGGACGGGTTGTGACACCCATGTGGGGGGATCGATGGGTCCCGATGAAGATCCTTAACCCAACAATGAAACCCGTGACGCTGCACCGCAATGCAAAAGTGGCAGATGTGTTTCCTTGTGTGGCAGTGGAGGACCTTCCTCTTTCCCAGGGTGTGGTTAGGCCACAGACAGATCAGTCAACTGACCCTAACACTAACTCAGCTGCCACCTCCACCCCCTTTCAGCAGCTTAAGGACTGTGGGTTGACGGACATCAACCTTGAAGGTTGTGAGGTGTCCGATGAATGGAAGCAGCGGCTAGCTGAACTTGTGCTCACCTACGAGGATGTCTTCTCCAAGGACAAGCTGGATTGTGGGGAAGCAAAGGAGTTTGTCCACCGAATCCACCTTACTGATGATCGCCCCTTCCGGCTGCCATATCGCCGTGTCCCTCCAGCACACTATCATAAACTGAGAGAGGTGCTGTCTGAGATGGAGTTGAAAGGCATCATCAGTAAGTCTGTCAGCGAATATGCTTCGCCACTGGTCCTTGTCTGGAAGAAGTCAGGAGAACTGAGGATCTGCACTGACTTTCGCTGGCTTAATGCCAAAACTGTCAAGGACGCCCACCCGCTACCTCACCAAGCCGACTGTCTCGCTGCCCTTGGGGGCAACTCCTTTTTCAGCACCATGGACCTCACATCGGGGTTCTACAACATCCCGCTCCATGAGTCCGACAGGCGGTACACGGCCTTTACGACACCCTTAGGCCTGTACGAATATAACAGACTCCCCCAGGGCTTATGCAACAGTCCCGCATCATTCATGCGGATGATGGTCAGTGTGTTTGGTGACTTGAACTTCTCCAGCCTCCTATGTTATCTGGACGACCTACTTGTCTTTGCCCCGTCCGAGGAAGAAGCCCTGAAACGGTTGGAGGCTGTCTTCTCACGTCTCCGAGCCAACAACCTGAAGTTAGCGCAGAAGAAGTGCTACTTCCTACGCAGGTCCGTGAGGTTTCTTGGTCATGTGGTGGACAGTAGTGGTGTCTCAGTCGACGAGGAGAAAGTAAAGGCTATCTCGGCTTTCAGGAGGGAGGACCTCATGAATGAGGATGGCTGCACTCCATCTCAACGGAGGGTCAAATCCTTCCTTGGGATGGTGTTGTTTTATCAGCATTTCATTCCGGGCTGTTCTTCCATCGCCAAGCCTCTCTACACCTTGACTGCGGGGCAGAAGAGGAAGGCCAAAGGCTCCTTTGGTCAGAGACGGGCTGGCACCTTCCGAGAACTGACTCCTCAGGATTGGACTCCCGCCTGTGAGAAAGCATTTGAGGATCTGAAAAGCGCACTCCTCAATAGTGTGGTGTTGGCACACCCAGACTTTGATAGGCCATTCATTCTTTCCACCGATGCTTCCCTTGACGGTCTGGGTGCTGTCCTGTCGCAGGTGCCTCCTGGTGAGGAGAAGGCAAGACCAATCGCCTTCGCGAGCAGAACCCTCAGTCGCAGTCAAGCCAACTATCCTGCCCACAGACTGGAATTCTTGGCTCTGAAATGGGCGGTCTGCGATAAATTTAGCCACTGGCTCAAGGGTCACAGGTTCACTGTCTGGTCCGACAACAATCCGCTCACATACATTCTGACCAAGCCAAAACTTGATGCCTGTGAACAGCGGTGGGTCTCTAAGCTGGCTCCGCATGCCTTTGAGATTAAACACATTCCCGGCAGGCTGAATGTGGTGGCAGATGCCCTCAGCAGAGACCCATTTGTGAAGCCTCTGAGGCAGCGGCTGCTGTGCGAGCCATACTCTGAGCTGCTAGACCAAGCAGATGATGTCAGCGACAGGCGTGTGCAGGATGCCTTCCGCCTCACATGCCAGCCACAGTCACTAGGGGGCCCCTCTCACTCTGCTGCCATTGAGGGTTCAATGTCTGAGGATGATGTCTCCTCCCTCCTCTCTTCTTTGGATGAGTGGGACTCTGCTCCCAGGCAGCGTGCGGCGTCCATGGCTGACCACCTGACCGCTTTCACACCCCCTGGCCAGGACATGTTGCCTTCCTTATCTCGCGCTGAGCTTCAGTCACACCAGCAGCAGGACCCAGTCGTCTCACGGGTCGCTCACTATGTCGACAGGAAACGCAGACCTTCCAGACGTGAACGCCACAATGAGAGTCAGCCGACTCTGAGGGTCCTGAAGCAGTGGGATAGGTTAACACTTCTGGAAGGCATCCTCTATAGGGTCACAAAGGACCCCTTGACTAAACAGAAGAGGTTTCAGTTTGTTGTGCCTGAGTCCCTGATGGCAGATGCGTTGTCTGGTGTTCACGACCACGCTGGTCATCAGGGTCAGCCCCGCACACTCTCTTTGGCCCGCCAGCGCTTCTTCTGGTATGATATGGAAAGGGATGTCCGCAATCACGTGAAGCACTGCCTCAGATGTGTGCTCAGCAAGACCCCCGAGCCTTCAGCTAGGGCCCCACTGGAGAGTATTAAAACTTCCGCCCCCCTTGAGCTCGTGAGCATCGACTTTTGGTCTGCTGAGGACAATAACAACAAGTCTGTGGATGTACTGGTGATCACTGATCACTTTACGAAGTTGGCCCATGCTTTTCCCTGTCAGGACCAAACCGCCAAGAGGGTGGCCAAGAAGCTGTGGGACAACTTCTTCTGCATCTACGGCTTCCCTCAGCGCCTCCATTCCGACCAGGGAGCGAACTTCGAGAGTGAGTTGATTGCCGAGCTCCTAAAGTTGTCAGGAGTTGACAAGTCACACACCTCACCTTACCACCCTATGGGAAACGGCAGCACGGAGAGGTTTAACCGCACCTTGGGCAACATGTTGAGATCTCTACCCCTTCGCTCCAAACAGAAGTGGCCGCAAATGATCCAGACCATGACCTTTGTATACAATTGCACTGTACATGAGACCACCGGGTTTGCACCCTTCTATTTGATGTTTGGGAGAGTCCCGAGGCTGCCGGTTGACCTTCTCTTCAAGAACGTGCTCCATGATGTGACTGTGTGTGACTATGACGCTTATGTGAAATCTCTTTTGGAGGACCTGCACTGTGCGATGGCATTGGCTCAGAAGAACTGCACAGCTGAGCAGAAACACCAGTGTAATCAGTACAACAAACGGGTCAAAGGTCAGCCTCTGTCTCTCGGTGACCAGGTGCTACTGGCAAACAAAGGCATAAAGGGGAAACGTAAGCTCTCTGACAAGTGGCTGCCTGTTGTGCATACTGTGGTGGCCTCAAAACCTGCCCTCCATATCTACCGGATCAGGGACCCTGAAGGAAATGAACGTGTAGTTCACCGAAACCTGTTGCTTCAGGTCAACTTCCTTCCACTGGAGGACGCTTTGGATGATGATGATGCTCCAATGTCCTTGCCCGCCCCTAGTATGGCCAATAACCCCCCCGAATCTGTTTGGCATGAGACTGATGTGTCTGGTTTAGATACTGCAGCTGCAACGGCTGGGCCATCCCTTACGGGTTCTCTGTTGAGTATTGGTGACTGGGATATTGGTCGCACTGCCTCCTGGGTACGTGAGCAGTCCTCCACTGATGAGCCCCTTGGTTCAGGCTGTCAGTCACCCCCTGTTTTAGCGACCTCATCTATTAATGGTGACCCCGCCACTGCTGTGGACCCCCCAACAGCTTCCCCAGCTCTCCTGCTGCAACCACCACCTGCCAGTCCGCCTCGAGCGTCTGATATTGACGGCCAACTGACTTCACGGTTTGGCAGAGTCATTAAACCAGTGTGCCGATTGATTGAGTCTATGGCACAACTTGAGTCCGTTCTAGGGGTCCAGTCAGGATCCCGTCCTGTTCTTCATGTGTGAAATGTATGAATCAGGGTGGCGTGTTATGATAAGCTGCTCTTTATGTTATTATGGTCACATGTTGCTGTATAGGCCCTTTCTTTTTTTTCCTCACCTGTACCGTTGGCCTGTGTATGTGTGGTGTATAAGGCACCTCACCCTGTCTATGGAGTGTTGTGGGTTTTTGCTAGGCGCCGAGCAATTCCCTCATCTTCCAATCCTTTTAATAGGAAGCTCTACTTGCTGGTTCACGTATTTGGTTGTGGTTCTTAATGGCCTGCGTGCTATTGACAGTTGTTTTGCTGCCCAGATGTTTGTGTAATTCTGGGGGGGTGAGTGTAACAGGGTCAATTATACATTAATATATGTGTGTGTATATGGAATACAGTATATTGTACTTTAGTTATTGTGATAATTACACAAAATCTGTGTCTGTGGATTTGTTTTTGTTTGTTTTTGTTTCAGTTAATGCCTGACTAGTTGAGCCTCCTTGTCAGTAAGCGGAACTTTGGTTCAGTTTGTATTACTACAGCCACATTCTATGTAGCACTGCCCTCTATAACTGGCGTTTTCGCGCCGATTTTCTCCCCTTTTGACATGAATCTCTGTGGGAGAGGTAAGCGGTTTTGCTGTCCAGTGAAATTCCTGTTCTAGCAAGCTAAAACTTGTCACAAGATGCTTACTTTGTTGTCATTTGATCTGTGTAGGGGCATGTGTTGTGGCGATCAATGACGGGAGGATTTTGTGTTAATATTTTCATGTCAGGTATGTCATTTTCTGTTTGAAAAACTTAACGTTAGCCCTTTTGACATGAATCTCTGTGGGAGAGGGGCATGTGTTGTGGCGATCAATGACGGGAGGATTTTGTGTTAATATTTTCATGTCAGGAGCCGGAAAATAAATGGAGACTGCCTCCAAAAAGATGCACGCCTGAGTCTTGCCTAACACAACGCAGAGACAGAAACGAACCGGTCACACATGCATCGAGATCCTTACCTGCATCTCTTCTTGCACAGAGTTCCTGGTTCACCAGACCTTCATTCCTGCATCAACCATCGGAAGAGGTATCGCAAAGTGAGACATTTGAGCTCATTGAACCAGAAAATGACTCAGAGATCCGTCAACAAGTACATACCTACACTACTCACCTGAAGGAACCTGTACTTACCTCTGATCGTTTCCAGCGCTTTTCCACCTTCACTTCTCTACAATGAGCAGTTGCCCTCCTTATCCACATGGGGAGATCTCACATACGTTCCAACCAAAGCAGTGGATGCACAGGATGGCACAGATGTAACTTGTCTCGTACTGCTGATGAGATGGCTCAAGCAAAAGAGATCATCCTAAGAGCAGCGCAAAAATCATCCTTTGCAAAAGAGCTATCAGCTCTTCAAGCTGATAAAGTGGTACCAACGAGCAGCCCTCTGCACAAGCTCAGTCCAACCTTAGAAGGTAATCTTATCTGTGTTGGAGGCAGACTGAAACATTCTCAGCTTCCATATGAAGTGAAGAACCCAGTACTCCTAGCCAAAGATAGCCACATTTCCCTACTGCTTGTGCGACATCACCACGAGCAGGTGAAACACCAGGGTCGACATCTCACCGAAGGTGCTGTAAGGGGAGGTGGACTGTGGATTTTGGGTGTTAAGCGCCTAATCAATTCAGTTCTTCACAAATGCATAACCTGCCGAAAGCTGCGTGGAAGAATGGAGGAACAACGTATGGCTGACCTGCCACCCGAACGTCTCAAGGTTTGCCCTCCCTTCACATACGTGGGCCTCGATGTCTTCGGGCCTTGGTCCATTGTAACCAGGCGCACCAGAGGAGGACAGGCAGAGAGTAAAAGGTGGGCAATCATGTTCAGTTGTCTAAGCTCAAGAGCTGTTCACATCGAACTAATCGAATCTATGGACACCTCCAGTTGCATAAACGCTCTCAGGCGTTTCTTTGCACTCAGAGGCCCTGTAAGGGAACTTCAGTCTGACTGTGGCACCAATTTTATTGGAGCTAGCAAGGAGTTGGAGATGAACACAACTGTGCAGAAATACCTCAGTGATCAAGGATGCAGCTGGAAGTTCAGAACTCCTCAGGCTTCCCACATGGGGGGCTCATGGGAACGCATGATTGGTGTGGCTAGGAGAATCCTTAATTCAATGCTTTTGCAGCAAAAGAGTCGTCTAACCCATGAGATGCTCTCGACGCTAATGGCAGAAGTCACAGCCATCATCAATGCACGCCCACTCTTACCCGTGTCTACAGATCCACAACAGCCTTTTATCCTCTCACCAGCAATGCTCCTTACACAGAAGTCAGGAGTTCCACCTCCTCCTGGAGACTTCTCGGACAAGAACTTCTATACAAAACAATGGAGACAAGTTCAAGCACTTGCGAACCAGTTCTGGACTCGTTGGAGCCACGAATACCTACCATCTTTACAACGAAGACAAAAATGGACAGTGCCACGCAGAAACCTTCAAGCAGGAGATCTGGTTCTCCTCAGGGACAAACAGGCCATTCGTAACTCTTGGCCCATGGCCATGGTCACTGCAACTATTCCTGAGAAGGATGGACATGTGAGAAAAGTTGAGATAAAAACAACTGATCAAGGTGACACAAGAACCTTTCATAGGCCAGTTGCAGAGTTAGTCTTGCTTTTGCCTAAGGACTAATGTTTGAATTCCCTCAAGTTCATAGTGGCCTCACATCGGCCAGGTGGGGAGTGTGTGCCTCTCAGGCATATTTTATGTTTCTGTGTTACATTGCTTTTAAATGAATGGATAAATATGTGATTTAGTTCACAATGGCAGTAAAAACATAAAAATGTTGACTTAGAGGATTTTATTTTGAAAGTCATGCTGTTAACGACATCACTTCCTGTTAGATCGTCAGGTCTTTTCCTGTTTTATGTGATCGCTGTTTGCTCAGAGAATACGGCAGAGACGCTATGCATACGCTAATGAGTTAGCCATCTCCTATAACACATTGTCCAGGCAACGTCGTAAGTTCATATGGAATGATTAAGTTGTTAAAAAGCATAAATAGTAAGATTTAGTTTAAAAAATGACATTATTTGTGTTAGAAAACCACATTAGTGGCATGTAATCTGCATGTTTAGAAACAGTGTGACAATGATCATTTCTGTTGCTAGTGCCTGTACAGTGACACCAGGTCACAGTTGAAGTTGTCATACGTGTAACATGTACAATACGTGTACATATTAATTATGTATTTTGTATGTTTTTTGCCACAGTTTTCACCTCGTGTTATTGAAGATTTGGGAGTAAATCTGTCTTCATTGACCGAAGTTTAGCTTGGTGTTTAATCAGAGTTTTTACACTTTGCTGAGAACACTACACAGGTCATTCAACGGCGGCTTGACAAGAATGTCAGGCTTGGAGATACAGCGTTCCACATCCATCCTCCAGTCAGCATACCGGCCAACATTGCTCCCACTCCAAAGCCAAACAAGGATGACTTGGTGACAGAACATGCATCACGTTTTCCAATAAAACATACTGGTAATAAAATATGTTGATGTCTGTGACTGAAAAAGCCTTATTTGTGGTCTCTTACTTTTACGAAATATTTTTTTTTCCCAGCCATTTTTCTTTTTGTACAACTATGTGTAAGTGTAAAATAACCATCTCATCTGATGTCTTAGTGAACATAGTTTTATTGAACAGGACAGAATTATCTTTCAGTTTAGTAAACCAGTTATTTTAAATGATTTTCCATAAAAAGTGGTCAATGTAACAAAAAGTGTAAAGTAAAACATTTCTGTTTTGAACATCTAAAACAATTGCAGTGCATCCTCTGACTCTTTGAATCCTGCATATTGTCCATTTGGTGATGGGTGTTGGCCTGGGACACTTCTTCCAGTTTATTTTAGGAGTGTGGAAAAAGGTCTGCAACACACCCTCATTCAGGAGTGCAGGGAAGTCATTATGATGTGTGATGCAGACAGAAGCTGGCCTCCTCATCAATTGAAAGGTCTTGCATCTGTGGCATGATGAGATCCCATTCGTGGCAGCAATAGGACTCCACCTCTGTCGGCATTATTTCGCACTTGAAACAAGTACACCACCATTTAATCAGTCACCTGGTGTCTCACGGCTCCAGCTGTGGCTCCAACTTCAACTTGTTCCACTTCTCTGTCCACCCTCTCTCTCTCTGCCCGTTCTAACTCCATCTGGTGAATTTCGGCTTCAGTATATTCGGGTTCATAAAGATATCCCCTTGGCTGAATGCTGAAGTCAATATATTCATCGTCGCTGTCCTAGTCAGACATGTTGTTGTTGTTAACTTTACGAGCAGTAAACAAAGTGAAACCTGCGCGGCTGCCAGCTGGAGGCAGCGCGGAGTGATATGAAGGGAGAGAAAATAGTGCCAAGCGTTTACGAGGTCTGACTTTTTTGTGGACAACGGTTTTGTGATGCAAATATATCACTCTTTCAAACACATATTGGTTTGAGAAGAAAACGTTTCATTTTCGTGACCCCAGCAAACTTGCCGGACTACCTTTGTCTGAACCAAAACCAGACCGGATCTCTGCTCACCGGATGCTGTCGGGGGTAAGTCTGTGTGAATGCACAACACTGCTGTCAGGGATGCCATACAGATTCATGTCAAAAATCCCGAACTATCCCTTTAAGGGATGAACAGACTGTGGGCAAGTCCAAAAGCAACAAAGTCCGAAAGTGAAATCCACAATGGGGGGAAGCTGAAGAGTCCAAGGCTGACGCAATCCAAAGGCGGGTTTGGAGAGGACGGAGTCTGGAGTAACTTGTGAGTCCTGCAATGATCCAGCAGAGACTGAGAGCAAGCACAAAGCTTTTATAGCTGAGGTGGGGGACAGATGAGTAGGACTGTACCCGAATATCCGAATATTCGTTCGCTATGGCGGTATCCGGATATTAATTTTGGTATCCGAATGTTCGCCCCCCCCCTACATTGGACATTACCGGGTGGAAAGAATATGCGGCGCTACTGTCTTCCTTCCGCCTTCGGCCCACATCGGCTCATGTCGGCTCATCCCGTCCTGTGATCACATAAAAATATGCACATATGTCTATGACATATACACATATGTCTATGTGATCACCCCTTCCTCCCCCCAGACGAAAATATTTGGAACTCGTCTCTTCCTTTCGCCTTCGACCCACTTCGGCTCATCCCGTCGTGTTCGGCTCATCTCTGCTCCTCCATTCATGTTTCTTACCACCACCCGAATGGCCAGGTTGCTGCCGACTCTGACGTCACGCTTCACTTCGTTGCATAAACACAAGACAAGATGCTGAAGACCTCCGCTCTTTGGGAATTCTTCAGTTTAAAGATGCCACCGCCAGCGCCGCCGCCGCCGCCACCGCCACAAGCCATCTCCGCCGCGGCCCTCCCGGGGCGTCTCCACCACGAGCCCCGCTCCCGCCCCCCTCCCCCCATCGGACGTTATGGGGCGGAACAAATATTCAGATATTCGTCTTTAATAAGGCCCGAATATTTGGAGGCCAGAAACCACTATTCGGGCCAGCCCTACAGGTGAGTAGCGTGAGCTGATTAACTGCAGCTGAAGTCCATAACCGTAATCAGCTGGCAGAGTCAGAGGGCGAGCGACCAGCAGGGAGAGACAGGAGAGAAAGACAACAGACAGAGGGAGCCAGAGGTACAAGACGAGTAAGAAGGTGACACAGATGGGAGATAATGGGGAAAAGGACAAAAGGAGGGAGAAGGGCAAGAACTGGGGCAGGATTGTAACATCCTCAGTCAGATGGGATAGACTCCGCCCCCCATGACCCTGATGAGGATTAAACGGTGTGTAGATGATGGATGGATTGATTCTAGATATCAGTTCTGTCACTGTGGAGCATGTAAACATGTTGATGTTTTTAGCTCAAAGCACTGCTGTATAGCTATATGTTTACACTGCAGTTTGCATGGCTTTAGACTCCTAAGCCTGTTCAGTATTTAAATGACAACCACCTTTTTCATTGTACTTTTTAGCTTTCAGTCAGCTAACCAGAGTCATAAAAATGGTAATCAAGCTTAATTTGCTTGGAGCTGATATTGTATAAATTCAATATGTTATCACTGAATGTTCTGCTGTGTAAACATTGTATGACTTGGCAAATTGATTCATTAAAAACAAAACTACTTGAATGAAATATAATTTTGATAGCATTATGTTTTTTTTTAAAGGTGTATACAGTTATCCAAAATTAAATGGGAGTAATTTTCAGAAGACAGGGCTACAAAAATAGCACGGTTGAGATAAAGTATTTTGGCAGTTATACTGTTATGCAACCAGTATGTTGTGGTAATAAAAGATGTTGAGCTGCTAATAATAATCACAAAATATCAGAAGGCTTCAGGAATGGCAGGAGCCAAGATGATGGATAACATCAATGAAATACTCGGTCACACAGCGCTGTAGAAATAACAGATTGTGTTGAAGTTTGCAGGGTCAACCGTTCTCTGGCTGGTTGATCTGAAAGCAGGGGGGTCGTGTAAATCCTGTCCACTGAACTGTGAGCGGCTAAAGGTTTCAGTTCCATATGGGCAAGAGCTTGCCATCCATTAAATGGACAGAATGTCTGGAAACTCCAGTGTCCAGTCATCCTGAGGTGAAGTCATATCAGCGACTGGTTGTTCATCAGAGTCATCAAATGAATCTTTATTTTCGTTCTGATTCATTTTGAACAACGTTTATCTGACTGTGACTCTTTTCAACAAGTTTTGCTGTATAATCTTTAACTGATTAAAGCAAATTATATTATCAGTATCATGGTTTCAGTTCTCAGACTTTTACATTTTATCTGTTTATCTACTGTGGACTACATTAAGCTTTCTAATCTGAGCACAGTTTAGGGTTGGGATTGCATACATCAGAAAAAAAAAATTAAAAACACAGTACTCTGAAACAGTGCACTAGTTTCCAGCACAGAAAGCTTTCTCCACTCTCACCACCCACCCAAACCTGTTGTTTTTCTGTTCTAGATGAAGGGTACATTCTGTTAATGTTTGCTATTCATGCTTAAATCTTATCATATCCAACATAAAACCAGAGCATAGCTGCTCCTGACTCAATGAACCTCTGTATGTTTTTATTACAGCCTCTTGCTAAAGTTTCATGCAATCAAGTGTAAAAAGGCAAAAGAGTTGATGACTTAGGAATTCATATTTTCCAACAGTTTAAATAACTTTTTTGTCATTTGAAAATTCTAACCTTTTATACAATCAATTTCCTTTGCTTGCTTTTAGTGGAGAATTTTTGGTTAACCTTTAATCTTCTGAGTCTGATGAATTTATCCTACTAATTCCTTCCACTTTCACCAAAGTATTATTATGTATGACTTCACGCTGGAATCAATACTTGTCGCATGCATGTTTTTCAGTAAATACACACAGATCTCAGAGCCCATTGAAAAGGTTCCTGCTGCAGGTAATCAATACAAAACCATGCTTGCTCTTCTTCATGTCTGAGCTTGTACAACAGAATGCAGGCGCTTTCTCTGGGAGAGGTGAGCATTGTGCGTGATCCGCTGACTAAGCTCCATCTGTAAAAAAAAGTAACGTGAAAGGAAACCAATGGAGTGAAAGCTCTGGGAAACTTTATGCAAACTAGCGCCTCGCTTTGTTGGATCTGAATTGAGCCTTTGATAAACAAAGGCTGTGAAGCATAATGCAGTCTCTGCGTGGATGTCCTTTCTGGTCAAAGTGAAACTTGCAACTCTTGGACTTTTTAAATCACTTTGACCATAATCACTAGGTGTTTTCAAGCAAGTCAATATTTGCACTTCTATCCAGATTTGTTGCTTGTATTTGTGTTATAAAATGTGTAGTGGCTGTGCTGTCCTCCATCGCTCTTGTTTTTATATTGATGGATGCATTGTTGTCACTGTTGCAGTCACCTGTAATGAAGTACAACAATGGTCACCTATTCAGCAGATTATTCTGTTTTCAGGGTCTTTCATCACTGTTTAGCTGCCAACTGCCATACTTCAGATATTGGAGCCTCTCACCAACACTAGAATTCAGACATGCACTTTTCAAACTAGTGACTCATGTAAGTTTAATGTCTCTGGCAATTCGGTCAATTCTCTGTTAGACTTGGCACTGACATGTGGTCTGTATTTCGATGAGTTATCAGAATACTCACCTCAGATTTGTTGGTCTTTGCATTTACACCTGACACTGAAATGTTTTCTTGTTATCTTGACTGGCCTCCCAATATTATTTGATTTTTGACAGTTAGGGCTCTCTAACTTGTCAACAAACGGGATGCTGCCTCTAGATTTTGTTGGGCTTGTGTAGCGTAGTAGGAAAAGGAAGAGTAAGATTACCTTTCACTGGCACTGATGGTTTGTCTTCCACCGTAGAGACAGATTTTACAGCTGCTGAGATCTGATCACAATCGTTGCTTCAACACCTCCAGATGTGATTTTAATGATCTGTTTGCATTCCATCAGTTAGCAGATCAGTTGTTATTATCACGTGTAAATGAGAAATTTGTCAGGATGAATGCTTTTTTAAACGTTAAAGATCTCCCTCACAAGAAAAACAATGAATTGTTCTTTTCTTTAAATGCCTACCAGGACCTGTGTTAGAAGCAAAGTAGAAAATAGTAGAATGCTGCTATATCATCAAAAACTCTATATCACCATGATCTCTTACTGCATGACAACACTAAGACTATGCAGACTGTTTTGGAGCAGATGTGCTGGTGAATTTATTTCTTTAGTGACTACGCCCACACTGCACATTGTCTGTAGGGTCGTAGCAAAGCAAGCTACGCTGATCAGGGACAACATAATGACCACCTGTCTAATACTGTGTTGGTCCCCGTTATGCTGCTGAAACTCCTCTGACCCAGTGGTTCATGGACTCAGGACCTCTGTGGATGTCCTGTGGTACCAGGATGGTAGCAGTGAATTCTGTGGGTCCTGTGGGTTTCAGGGTGGGACCTGCCTAGATCAGGCTGATCCTGGACCATCCCACAGATGCTCAGTTAAATCTGGATCTGGGGAGTGTGGAACCCGGGTGAACATCTCAGCTCTGTTGTGTTCCCTGGGTCACTCCTGAGTAGTTTTTCAGGTTGTCGTGGTGCTTTGTCCTGCTGAGGGTGGAAACTGGCATCAAGGACTGCTGTCGCCATGCTGTTGCTTGACCTGCAATGTTTAGGTGGTACATGTCCAACATCCACATGAATGTCAAGGTTTCCCAGCAGAACGTTGCATTCTAACAAGAGGATGGATGTTATTCACTTCACCTGTCAGTGGTCAGAATGTTGCAGCTGATCAGTGTATAGATAAGTACTACAGACTACAGTAGACCCTGCAAAGGATAAACTGTAAAGTTTGTAACTCCAGTGTTTCCTCAGAGAGTCCTCCACACTGGGAGCTGTGTCCGGTCTGCTGCTGGAGGTGCTGTCCATGGGTCCCTTCAGCCCGGCTGGTTGGAGGTCCCCCTGTCTGTCGGGGTTGAGAGGTCCGGGTGCCGGTGCCTCTGATGGGCATGGGATGTGACTCCTCTCGATGTGAAAGATCCCGATGGAGGCGTTTTCCATGATCCTCAGGGCCATGCCATGTCTCCCTACTGTCAGTGGTGAGAGTCTGTGTGTGTGTGTGTGTGTGTGTGTGTGTGTGTGTGTGTGTGTGTGTGTGTGTGTGTGTGTGTGTGTGTGTGTGTGTGTGTGTGTATTTATGTATATATAGAGGGAGGAAGGGATGGGGTTTTTTTGTTTTGAATGTTTTTATGTTGTAAAGTGCTTTTTGTTAAATTTTAACTGTATGAAAAATGCTATATAAATAAAGTCTGATTGATTTTAAACAAACAAAGCAATCATCAGTTGATACTAACAAAGAAATGGTGATGGGATAATCCAGACTCTGAAGTATACCAACGTAATGTAACTGTGGATCACAGTTTAATTTCACAAATATGAACTTTATTACCCATTTTTGGACTCACGCACATTAATCTGTTTTCGGCTTTGCACAGCGGGTCTCCAGGGGGCATCTTCACCACTCATGTGCTGCTCAAATGCCTACTGGAAGCAGTTTTACTGACTACAATGGAAGTGTAGTGTCGCAGCGGTCACTCTGCTAACAGTCTGCACATATTACTTGTTTAATGTAGTCACAGTGTTTGTGTGTTCAGATGGAACACAAAGCAAAGTCCAGGGAAACATGGATAAATGTGAACTCACTGAGGTGGCACAGTTGTAGCTAACATCTACAGGTCCTGTTGACAAGTGCTTGGTCAAAAGGAATTGTTGGATTTGCTGTGTTCCTCTCTATCATTTTATAGTGTCAGACAGGACTGTCAAACTCATTTTAGTTCAGGTTCCACATTCAGCCCAATCTGATCTCCAGTGGACCAGACCAGTAAAATCACAGCATAATAACCTATTAGTGATCACAACTCTTAATATTTCATTTGTTTTAGTGCAAAAATACTCACATTTAAGGAATTATGTTTGGAACAAAACAAAATTTCTTGCAGTTTTTCTCAGCTGATAAGACACTAAATTCCATTCACTGCACACAGCCACCAACTGACTGCACACATTTCTCAAAAACAGTTTTGGACACTATTCATGATTTGCACATAGTTTCCAAAATTATTGCACTGTTTTTGCAAAAGACGGAACATGTTTTTTGCTCATTTGAACACGATTTTGTCCCACAACTCTGGGACTAACACAATACAGCACAATGCAACAATCAGAAAACACCAGCATGGCTCATTATGAAGCAGGCATTTTGTCATTAACGTAGTCAACAATTTTGTCCCACCTTTTTGCTCCATCAAACTAAAATTACTACAGAAATCTAAATGTTGGTGTTTGTGGATGGATTTTAATTTAGAAAAACTACGAATCATCATTTTTTTATGTGATATTCACCTGCCTCAGTGAACTGATTAAAAGGAGGAGGCTGTAAAATGTTTGGCAAATAACAGCTGTCCCACATAAATGGGTTTTTTCCCCAAAAATATGATTAAACTTTTGTTTGAGCATCCTGACTAGTCGAAGAGAGATACTTCAGTATCTACACAACGGCGTTCACTCAAAGTTCAGAATACAGGCATATATATTTTTGGTGGAAGATTTGCATGTAGGGAGGCAAGCAACCACATAAAAATGACTCATTCACACACAGACACACACAATGAAGGGAATCTGCAGAAGGAGAGAGGAGAGCCTTATGGAAGGTGTTGCTAGTGTCAGTCTTAAACCTGCAATCTACATCTGGTGAGTCTCACTATGAAGAACAGATTATTTTTTTGAAATCATAGGATGGAATATTTAGTTAATTTTGACTTGAAAAAAAGACATCAGGAAATATTAAAAAAAAAAAAGGTGAAGGACTGTGGTTCAGTTATGAGGAGCATCTCTAAGGTACCACCGATAGCTTCTGTTTGGGCTGCATACTGTAAATACCCAAACCAAAGCTCAAGGACACCATTCACAGAAAGCAAGGAGATGGAGAGGAAGGATGGAGCAGGTCACCTACGTGATCTTTGATCTCCAACACCACGGCTCGCTTTGTAAAATGTTAGGCATTAATAAAGAAGACCAAACCCGTGTTCCTCCTTTATACCCTCATATTACACAAGAGGTAGTGAAGAGCAGACGTTTAAAATGAGTTACTGCTTTGCTGAAAATCACATTATGATTCAGGGGCATCCATAATAACGGGTCCACAAGCAAAACTTCTCCATTTCAGTTCTGTGTCATTTTTTTTTCACTTTTCTACCTCCCACACCATCCCTGTCCACCGCCTCCCCCTGCTTCCCGCTTCCTTACGCAGCAGTTTGTTTGTTGTCTCCTTCTTTTCATGCCATGTGAAAATGGCACTACAGGAAGGACATGGGAAACTAATGAGACTATGATTTTTTTTTTTTTTGCTGCCGCAATGCAGAGAGACGGTGTGATTATGGGGGGTTTAGGGGGATGAAGGAAGGCGGTTGGTGGTGGGTGAGAGGGGGTTAGTGTGTCCAGCAGGGACGGCACGCTGCTGGTAATGATGCTGTAATTATATTTGGCATGAGAAGGTGGCCGAGGGGCTACCGTTAATGTAGCGTTCGGGGAACCTCATCAGGCTTTCACATGGCCTGACAGTTTCATTAAAGCCCAGCCATCCTCATCTGCCAGCACAAGTCCAAAGTATTTATAAAATAAATCTTTAAGCCTCCACCACCCCCTCCATGCTTCCCGTTCCTGCTTTTCCTGACTTCTTCCTTTTTATTCAGTTTGTCTCTATGCATATACGCTGGAACATCAGCTCCTGGCTAATCGATGGAGAAGGCAAAACAGCCTTCTGTCTGTCTCCACCTATCTCCCTCATTAGTGTTAAGGTCTCTTTTAATTTCAGCCCCTTATCTATCAGTGTAATGGGTAGGCTGCTATTGATCGCCTCTTTATGTATTGCCCACTGAGGGCTGAGAGGAGCACGATGGTCCAACTTCGGGGAGAGCTATACACCACTATGTCTGTTCATTTTAAACAACTATCATCGATACATAAAAAAATGTTTCCCTGCTGCTAGGGACATGAGGGAGAGCTGAGCTTTGCAGAGGATCAAGTATTTAACACACACCGTCCTACAGTGGAGCTAAAGAAGTGTCATCTCAGAGCCATTCAACAGGAGGAGGCAATCAGCTCCGGCTCAGCCTTCCCCTCGCTCTCCCTTTAACTCTGTCTGTGGACACACTCACATCTGACTCGTTTTGAGCACTTGAATCGATCACCAACTCCCTCCACCCTCCACCCGCTCCACACTTACCTCACTGCCTCACCTGCCCTCACTTTGTTTCCTTCAGGGGGGTGAGAGACGTGAGGAAGCTCGAGTCAAACTCGACTCTGCAAAGTGAAACCTGTGGCCAACCGCAGACAAACAGGTGTTCAGACACAGCTGACAGTTTTCCTTTTCCTTTTTTATTGTATTATTTTTTTGGTAAATTACTTTATTCTCCTGCTAGCAATGAGGCCAAAGGACACAACAACAATAGCGGTATAGAGAAACAATGCAGGAGGCTGTGTAGGTGTGAGCCTGTTGCTTGAGGGTAAAAGGTACAGAAGACTTACCAAACACTAAGACACTGCACTGCAGATTCCTCCTTTGAGGCTGGGAAAGTTAATTACAGCACAAAGCATTTTCTTTTCCATTTCAAAGCGAGTAGGATGAACAGAAAACTAGTGAAATGTTCCGAGGTTGGTGCAACTCCGCATTCAGTCCGTACACCTGTTTATAGCGTCTGCAGTGAGGTGTTGGATGGCAGTGCTGAGGCTCTAACCGGCAGAAGACTATTTTATTTGTTGTTTTCAGCCTGCCCACAATTTTTCAACCAAGGACAAATGCATGTACACACGTGGACAAAATTGTTGGTACCCCTCAGTTAAAGAAGGAAAAACCCACAATTCTCACTGAAATCACTTGAAACTCACAAAAGTAACAATAAATAAAAATTTATTGAAAATTAAATAATCAAAAACAGCCATTACTTTTGAATTGTTGATTAACATAATTATTTAAAAAAAAAAACTAATGAAACAGGCCTGGACAAAAATGATGGTACCTCTATAAAAGATTGAAAACTATTTGACCAGAGTGACATGATTAACTCAGGTGTGTCATTTAATTGACATCACAGGTGTTTCCAAACTCATAATCAGTCAGTCTGCCTATTTAAAGGGAGACAAGTAGTCACCCTGCTGTTTGGTGAAAAGGTGTGTACCACACTGAACATGGACAACAGAAAGCGAAGGAGAGAATTGTCCCAGGACATCCGAAAAAAAATGATAGACAAACATCTTAAAGGTAAAGGCTATAAGACCATCTCTAAACAGCTTGAAGTTCCTGTGACAACAGTGGCTCATATTATTCAGAAGTTCAAGACCCACGGGACAGTAGCCAACCTCCCTGGACATGGCCGCAAGAGGAAAATTGATGACAAATTGAAGAGACGGATCGTTGGAATTGTATCCAAAGAGCCCAGAGCAACCTCCAAAGAAATTAAAGGTGAACTCCAAGGCCAAGGTACATCAGTGTCAGATCGCACCATTCGTCGTTGTTTGAGCCAAAGTGGACTTCATGGGAGACGACCAAGGAGGACACCACTGCTGAAAAAAACTCATAAAAAAGCCAGACTGGAATTTGCAAAAATGCATGTTGACAAGCCACAAAGCTTCTGGGAGAATGTCCTTTGGACAGATGAGACCAAACTGGAGCTTTTTGGTAAGGCACATCAACTCTATGTTCATAGACTCAAAAACCAAGCGTACGAAGAAAAGAACACTGTCCCTACGGTGAAACATGGAGGAGGCTCAGTAATGTTTTGGGGCTGCTTTGCTGCATCTGGCACAGGGTGTCTTGAAAGTGTGCAAGGTAAGATGAAATCTGAAGACTATCAAGGCATTCTGGAGAGAAATGTGCTGCCGAGTGTCAGAAAGCTTGGTCTCAGTCGCAGGTCATGGGTCTTCCAACAGGACAACGATCCAAAACACACAGCCAAAAACACCCAAGAATGGCTGAGAGAAAAGCGTTGGACTATTCTAAAGTGGCCTTCTATGAGCCCAGATCTGAATCCCATTGAACATATGTGGAAGGAGCTGAAACATGCCATTTGGAGAAGACACCCATCAAACCTGAGACAACTGGAGCTGTTTGCTCATGAGGAGTGGGCCAAAATACCTGTTGACAGCTGCAGAACGCTCATTGACAAATACAGAAATCGTTTAATTGCAGTGATTGCCTCAAAAGGTTGTGCAACAAAATATTAAGTTATGGGTACCATCATTTTTGTCCAGCCCTATTTCATTAGTTTGTTTTTTTAAATAATTATGTTAATCAACAATTCAAAAGTGATGGCTGATTTTGATTATTTAATTTTCAATAAATTTTTATTTATTGTTACTTTTGTGAGTTTCAAGTGATTTCAGTGAGAATTGTGGGTTTTTCCTTCTTTAACTGAGGGGTACCAACAATTTTGTCCACGTGTGTATATGGAAAGAAAGCATGTCAGTCCGCAATTTCTGAAATCTTAAAAAAATTAAATGAGAAGTTTTTTTTTTCACCCTTTCAAACAAGACTTGAAACATGTCCAATTAGATTTTTTTTAAATATCTACTCTACCGTTAAAAAGTTTGAGGTCACCCAGACAATTCCATGTTCTCCATGAAAACTCCCACTTTTATCCATGTGCTAACATAACTGCAGAAGGGTTTTCTAACCATCAATGAGCCTTTCAATAGCGTTAGCTAACACAATGTAGCATTAGAACACAGGAGTGATGGTTGCTGGAAATGTTCCTCTGTACCCCTATGGAGATATTCCATTAAAAATCAGCCGTTTCCATAAACAATAGTCATTTACCACACGTGTTACCACATTTACCAAAGCAAGCTGCACTGCAACACATAAAACAGAACACATGCTACTAAAAACACATAGCATACACGACATATAATAAATAAGTTTGTAGTTGACTGATGTTCATTTTGTCGTCTATTATAATACGATAATGTTACTTTTTATACAGACAAATCAGTAAAGAGAGGATGGTTTTACCTGGCTGACATGTTTCAACTGCATCTACTGACGTTTCCTTTTTATCAGGTGACCGGTCTGACAGATCAGTCATAATCTGTCAGACTGGCCACACTCCCCGCCGTCCAGTGGTCTCTGGAGGAGTCCCAGGTATGTGAGAGGGTGTAGGCCCCTACGTCCCGGTTCATGGAGCAACTTGCCCGCTTCCTGATCTTAATGGCCTCCTTAATCCATTGTTTATGTTTGTTGGTCTCCAATGTTTATATATATATCAGCCCGGTCTCACGGGGATTCGTGAAACTGTCACGTCAGTTTTTGTTTCGGTTTCGTGCGCACCAACACGATGTCGTCATGTTTTTCGTGCCGCTCACCACGAGCGAAACCCGCTGTGGTAATCACATCTGAAAGTGGTTTATACCGGCGGATTCATGACGATCTAAGCTGTCCATCGGCGTTTGCGGCCGCCAGACATCCAGCCGCAGCAGCGGCCGCGGCAGCGGCCGCAAACGCCGATGGACAGCTTAAATCGTCATGAATCCGCCGGTATAAACCACTTTCAGATGTGATCTGGCGGCCGCAGTGGCGGCCGCAATGGCGGCCGCGATGGCGGCCGCAAACGCCGATGGACAGCTTAGATCGTCATGAATCCGCCGAATTTGCATAGGAATTTAAAGAATGTGCGGCGGCCGAAGCGGCAGCCGCAAACGCTGATGGACAGCTTCGTCATGAATCCGCTGGTATAAACCACTTTCAGATGTGATTACCACAGCGGGTTTCGCTCGTGGTGAGCGGCACGAAAAACATGACGACCGTGTTGGTGCGCATGAAACCGAAACAAAAACTGACGTGACAGTTTCACGAATCCCTGTGAGACCGTGTTGTATATATATATATATATATATATTCAATTTTATTTATATAGCGTCAATTATAGTCAAATCGTCTCAAGACGCTTTACAGAACCCAAATGCCTGACCCCCAGAGCAAGCCCAAAGGCGACAGTGGCAAGGAAAACACCCTTTTAACAGGGAAGAAACCTCGAGCAGAACCCGGCTCTATACAGGGGGGACCCATCTGCCTGCTGGCCGGGCGGGTTGAGAGGGACAGAGGAGGGCAAGGGGGAGGGATGGGAGAAGAGGGAGGGGTGGGAAAGCACGGAAAACACAACACACATTTGGATACATGCATGACAGGATATGTGACACAGACAAAGCATAAGCTAACATTGAAAACTGACTCATAGTTTACTCTGATGATGTACGGCTCTGACATTAAACATACTACATATATAGCTAGCAGTAAAATTCAAACAGTATGTAGATTAGCATAACAAGTATAGTGAAGGCGATACAGAGTTGACTGGTGGAAAAGGGGAGTTGGAAGCAGAGGGCTGGAGGAAGGTCAGCAGCAGCATCCCACAGTGGACATGGTGGAGACTGGACCAGCTGGTGGAACATCAACCGCAGATCTGAAGCATCCAGCTCTGGGACCAGGGACACTCGGAGAAATAACACAGGGGGAAACAGAGTGAATGTACTGCAATAACGGTATACATATTAAATGTAAAGGTAGATAGAGAAGGGCTCAGTGCGTCAAGAAAAGTCCCCCAGCAGCCTATAGGCCTATAGCAGCATGACGAGGGGCAGAACGAAGGGACGTCCAAGAGGGAGTCAGCTGTGCAATGAAGACACAAGCCGAACCCCTCTGGGTCACCCAGTCAGCCCCAACTATAAGATTTGTCAAAAAGGAACGTTTTAAGCCTGGTCTTAAAAATAGAGAGGGTGTCTGCCTCCCGAACCCAAACTGGGAGCAGGTTCCACAGGAGAGGCGCCTGATAACTGAAGGCTCTGCCTCCCATTCTACTTTTAGAAATTCTAGGAACAACAAGTAAGCCTGCAGTTTGAGAGCAAAGAGTTCTACTAGGATAATATGGTACTATCAGATCTTTAAGATATGATGGAGATTGGTTATTAAGAGCTTTATATGTCAGAAGAAGGATTTTAAATTCTATTCTGGATTTAACAGGAAGCCAGTGAAGAGAAGCAAGTATAGGGGAAATATGATCTCTTTTGCTAACTCCTGTCAGTACTCTCGCAGCAGCGTTTTGGATCAACTGTAGATGTTTGAGAGAGCTATTTGGACAACCCGATAATAAGGAATTGCAATAGTCAAGCCTGGAAGTAACAAAAGCATGAACTAATTTTTCTGCATCACTCTGAGACAGAATGTTCCTGATTTTTACAATATTACGCAGGTGAAAAAAGGAAGTCCTACAGACTTGCTTTATGTGTGAGTTAAAGGACATGTCCTGGTCAAAAATAACTCCAAGATTCCTCACAGTAGTACTGGAGGCCAATGTGATGCCATCCAGAGTAACTATTTGCTTTGAAAGCGAGTTTCTAAGATGTTTGGGGCCAAATACAATGACTTCAGTTTTGTCTGAATTTAGCAGTAGGAAGTTAAAAGTCATCCAGGTTTTAATGTCCTTAAGACAATCTTGCAGTCTAGCTAACTGATCAGTTTCATCTGGCTTCATAGATAAATACAATTGTGTGTCATCTGCATGACAATGGAAGTTAATACAATGCTTCCTAATAATATTGCCTAAAGGAAGCATGTATAATGTGAAAAGTATAGGTCCTAAGACAGAACCCTGAGGAATTCCATGATTAACTTTAGTATGCTCAGAAGAGTTATTGTTGACATGCACAAACTGGAACCTATCTGATAAGTAGGATTTAAACCAGTCCAGTGCTGTCCCTTTAATGCCAATTGAATGTTCTAGACGCTGTAATAAAATGTTGTGGTCGATTGTGTCAAACGCTGCACTAAGATCTAACAAAACAAGTATAGAGACTAGTCCATTATCTGATGCTATGAGAAGGTCATTAGTAACTTTCACTAGAGCTGTTTCTGTGCTATGATGCACTCTGAAGCCTGACTGAAACATTTCAAACAAATTATTCCTTTGTAAGTGTTCACATAATTGATTTGCAACTGTTCTTTCCAGAATTTTAGAGAGAAATGGTAGGTTGGATATTGGTCTATAGTTAGCTAACACATCTGGATCTAATGTGGGCTTTTTAAGCAAAGGTTTGATGACAGCAACCTTAAAAGCCTGTGGTACATAGCCTGTTACTAGAGAGAGATTAATGAGATCTAACATTGAATAATTAATTAAAGGTAAAATCTCCTTGAAGAGTCTAGTTGGGATAGGATCTAAAAGACATGTTGATGGTTTGGATGTAGAAACTGTTGAAATTAGTTCAGAGAGACATATAGGAGTGAAGAATTCTAAAGATTCATCAGGTCTAACAGCCAATTCAAAAGCATCTGTGACATTTGTAGGAAGGGCCAGATTAATTTTATCTCTAATCAGAACTATTTTATGTGTAAAGAAGCTCATGAAGTTGTTACTGGTTAAAGCTAAAGGAATACAAGGTTCAACAGAGCTCTGACTCTTTGTCAGCCTGGCTACAGTGCTAAAGAGAAACCCAAGGTTGTTCTTGTTCTCCTCTGATAAAGATGAATAATAAGTTGTCCTGGCATTACAAAGAGCTTTTTTATAGATTACTAGACTATTTTTCCAAGCCACATACACTTCCTCTGAATTAGTGGAATACCACTTTCTTTCCAGCTTTCGGGATGCCTGCTTTAAAGTCCACAGCTGGGAATTAAATATATATATATCCATCCATCCTCTATACACTGCTTTATCCTCACTAGGGTCATGGGGGGTGCTGGAGTCTATCCCAGCTGACTCGGGTGAAGGCAGGGGACACCCTGGACAGGTCACCAGTCTGTCACAGGGCTACATATACAGACACACAATCACAGTCACACCTACGGACAATTTAGAGTAACCAATTAACCTCAGCACAGTTTTGGACTGTGGGAGGAAGCCGGAGTACCCAGAGAAAACCCACGCATGCACAGGGAGAACATGCAAACTCCATGCAGAAAGATCCCAGGCCGGGATTTGAACCGGGGATCTTCTTGCTGCAAGGCGAAAGTGCTAATCACTACACCACTGTGCAGCCCTGTGTGTGTGTGTATGTGTATGTATGTATATACACACACACACACACACACACACACACACACACACACACACACACACACACACACACACACACACACACACATTTATTTCAGAATCAGAATCACTTTATTCATCCCCGAAGGGAAATTCAGTTGTCAGGGTTCTTATCTGTTTAATTTTGAATTGAATAGCCTGACTTCTGATGGCAAGAAAGATTTCCTAAATCTTTCGGTCTTGCAGCGCAGAGATAGGAGCCGTCCACTAATGTTTCGTTGTTCATTGAGGCAGATGTGAAGTGGATGATCCATGTTTGTCAGAATGGCCTCCATCTTGCTCAGTGCCCGTCTCTCCACCTCATCCTCCAATGTGTTCAATCCGATTCCAACCACAGAGCAGCTTTTTTAATCAGTTTGTTCAGACGCCTTGCATCCTTCTGTTTTATGCTGCCTCCCCAGCAGACTGCAGCATAAAACAGGACACTTGCTACCACAGACTGATAAAACATCTGCAACATCTTACTGCAGATGTCTAAAGATTGAAGTCTTCTGAGGCAATAAAGTCGGCTCTGGCCCTTTTTGTAGATGAAGTCTACGTTTGTAGACCAGTCCAACTTATTATCAAGGTGGACACCTAAATATTTATATGATGTCACCCTCTCGATGTCCACGCCACAAGTGTTCACTGGCTGAAGAGGGGGTTTGGATCTGCGGAAATCTATGATCATTTCCTTTGTCTTTGAGGCGTTGAGTAGCAGCAGTTTTTGTGACTCCAGTCACTGAAGGCACTTATTAGATCTCTGTATTCAGCTTCATGTCCATTTCTGATACATGCCACAATAGCAGTGTCATCAGAGTATTTCTGAATGTGGCAGGACTCAGTGCTGCATTTGAAGTCAGATGTATACAGAGTGAACAGGAATGGAGCCAGGACTGTTCCTTGTGGAGCCCCAGTACTACTCATTAATGTCCCAGAAACACAGTTCCCCAGCCTGACAAACTGCGGCCTTCCTGTCAGGTAATCTGTGATCCATGAAACACAGGAAGGATCCACTCCCATCTCTGTGAGCTTGTCTTTGAGGATGGTGGGTTGGATGGAGTTGAATGCATTTGAAAAATCAAAGAACATGATTCTCACATAAACTCCAGGTTCCTCCAGATGAGACAGTGGCTGCAGCTGTGGAGATATGTGTAGGAGATGGAGGAGAAGAAGGAGGAGCTATAGTGGGGATTTCCATCTGTTGAGGAGAAGGAGGAGGAGTAGCAGTGGAAGTAGGTGTGTCCACAGTGTCAAATTTGTTGAAGAACAAGTTGAGTTCATCAGCTCTTTCTACATCACCCACTATTGGCTCCCTCTTTATTGTTGTGTCCAGAGATGGTATTGATTCCTCTCCACACATCACGGATGTTACTGTGTTGAAAATTCCTCTCTATCTTCTTTTTGTATTCCTTCTTTGCCACTTTCAGTCTCCTCTTCAACTCATATTGCAATTCTTTGAGGCGTTCTTTGTCACCATCTCTAAAAGCTTGTTTTTTCTGGTTGAGGATTGCCTTTATGTCACTTGTGATCCATGGTTTGTTATTGGGGAAACAGCGAACAGTCTTTGCAGGTATGACTGTGTCTCTACAGAAGCTGATGTATTCAGTAAAACAATCAACCTGTCTGTCAGTGTTCATGCTGTCCTCATCTGTTTCCAGGAGCACATTCCAGTCTGTTGATTCAAAGCAGTCCCTTAGAGCTTCACTAGCTTGAGGAGTCCATCTTCTGATTCGGACTTTAGTTGCAGGCTGTCTCAGCACACAAGGTTTGTAACAGGTCTGCAGATAAACCAGGTTATGATCTGACCTGCCCAGTGGTGGTAAGGCAGTAGCTCTGTAAGCTTCTTTGACATTGGCATACAACAGGTCTAGGGTTTTATTCTCTCTGGTAGGGCAGTTAACAAACTGTGTAAATCCAGTCAGGTGAGAGGAGAGGTTGACATGATATTATTACAAGTGCTTCAGGATGTTGAGTCTGTATCCTAGCAACAGTATCATGCAACACATCACATGGAACAAAGTCAGTATATATATATATATATATATATATATAAAAACTGATGTGTTTCTGCAACAGTGTTAAAACAGGGTTAAAAGACGGCCTCTGGTGTCAGATGTGAGTGAACATTGTGTCTGGCAAAGTGTGTGGTCCCACATTTAAAATGATTTTGTCCATCTACTATTCAAAATCAGCAATAAATTTCCACTCTCCACATAAACCTTTTGCTTAAATGTTGATCATTCCACTGTCGACAACCATTCAGTCAAAATTTCAACTTACACAACAGAAACAAGAAGTCTGATGAAAAGAAATCATGAACCCTAGAAAAAGAAGACTACTTTTTTTAATTGTGCATTATTCAAATTTTCACAAGGAAATCTGAATTCAACAGTTTCAGTGCCATGAAATTTGCTGAGCACACATGTGCTCCCATGGCAACTGCAATGCCTTTCCTTCCATTTGTTCCTCAAAAGCAGCTGAAAACTTAAGCCAGTGTAGAAGTGCTTCTCTTCAAATGAGACTGGATTCAAAAGCAAGTTGATCCCCATAGACTCCCATGTTGAAATATCCATATGTTTACAGCCGGGTACGAAAAATTTTGGTTTCAGAGCCCATTGTTCCTGTTCATAGCAATTGTAGAGAGGGTGAATTTCTATTTAATCTGACTATTGAAATTGTATCAAAACTGTGCAGAATTGAAGGCATATCCACTTTGAATGATAGTTGATCATCACCAGGACAGTCCATTGCTGACCTCAGGCCCCGTTTTGCAAATTTTTGGATTCGGCAGAAAATAGGAGGAGTCAGGCACTGCCAAGATGGTGGCAGCTGTGTGGCAGATATACAGTCCATCATTTCTCAATGAGAGGTATCGCCAACAGGGGACTTTCAAAGAACACCAGGAAGCAATGTTTTTGAAAAGGGGGCATTAAGGTCTTCTTGGTGGGCTTTTGTTCAAGGTAAGTTTACAACAAGAAGACCAGTTGAAGAATGCAGCTAAAAGAAAGTGGCCTACCAATTTACAGCGCAACTAGACTAGAGAGACGAGTGTATCATTTCCATAGCAACAACTCTTTATCTCAGTGTTTCTGTCAGCTTTCTGTAGCACGGCGACATGCTGACTTCACATGCTGTTTACTGTCAACTCTCTTATTTGGTATCACCTGGGAATGAAATTAAGAGTTTCTTCCTTGTTGAGAACCCCAGCTATAGCACTGCATTTATGGTCAGTGTATTTATTTTCCAAATATGCAAAATGTTTAGAGTTTAAGAATTATGCTTTCGTATTAAAAGCATGTAAAATGCCGCACACATAATAGTGAGTTAGTTACGTATAATGCTGCAGGGTGTTAATGGTGAGTAATGTCATTTTTGACTGAAACTGAATTAAAGCATACCTCTCTGATCTCATGTTGCTTTCAAATGCAATAAAGTGCAATCATCTACAACATATTTCACACCTGATGGCCATGTATTTTGCTTAGAGAAATGTAATTTTTAAGAATGTGAATAAACCAGTCTAAAGGTGCAGGAGAGATGTGGTGAAGGTGGTTACAGTGTTTTCAACTCCTCAGTAAGGAAAGCAGCTGTTGGCTGTCCTAAAAGTCGCTAGAAGTCGCTAAATGACATCACTGCCTAATTTGCATAATTTTCAGTTTGTATGTAACTGTTATCAACATTGTAGGAGAGAGGAAAGACGTTGTGGGAGAGACAAAAAGTGAGTATAAAACACCCAAAACATGTTTTTGAACTAGAGGCTAAATGCAAGGATTTGTTTGCATGAAGAAACATTTTCATTTATGTCCCGGTCTGTAAGCAAAGACAGGGTCTGCAGCGACTTTGTGCATGTGTGATTCATCTGCCATCAGTTCACTGTCATACTAAAATAAACCACAGCATTTATCCTCTAGTACAAAAACATATTTTGGGTGTTTTATACTCACTTTTTGGTCTCTTCCACAACGTCTTTCCTCTCTCCTACAACGTTGATTATAATTACATGCAAACTGGGAAATATGCAAATTAGGTGATGACGTCATTTAGCGACTTCTAGCGACTTTTAGGACAGCCAACAGCGACTTTCCTTACTGAGGAGTTGGCAACACTGTTGGGACGGGGAGGAGCTCACAGCAGCACCTGCTGTTTGTTAAGGACAGTAGCTGCAGAATGATCCGAGCTTTCATGTCAGAGTCTCTAAAACACCGGAAAAAGTCGCTAGATTTGTCACTAGTCGCTTTTGACAAAGAAAAGTCGCCGGGAGGCTTTGGAAAGTCGCTAGATTTAGTGAGAAAGTCTAAGTTGGCAACACTGGGTGGTTAGCTTCTCTGGGGGAAGAAAACCTCAGCAAGGATAAAGTGAACTGCAAACTTGTTTTCATTGACGTAATTATGGAAATAAGAGTAGATATGAGTCGGTTAACACTTTCAGTTAATGCATATGCAGCCCACGACCGCTTATTTTAGGTGACCTGCCAGCCTTAAGGCCAGCGAAATACCTGAAAATGGCACCAAAGCAGATGCTGCAAGTCGCTTGATGCAGTGACGACTAGCAGGTTGATTTAGTGAACTCCTTGTGCCGCTGTAGCGAGACAGAAACATACTAATGCTAGACATAATGTCACTAGTGAAGAGACAGTTAGCAAGGCAATTAGTTCAGTTGCTAACAAGAAAGAATGTTGTCATTCTTTATTATAACAGACATAACTGATTCCTCTTTTACAATGGTCTACAAACCATGCATCTTTTGTTGTGTGATTTTAGGCAGCTCACAAGTTTTCATTTGATCAGTTATAGTAGTCTCAATAAATCCTGAATCACAGCCCTGATAGTCTAACTATACCTATAGCAGCCAAAAAAGCCCAAACAAAGCGCATATGTGAGATGTGTTGCAAGGAAGGGGTAGTGTTCTGCAGCATCTACTAGAATAATCTACCTTGACTGACAGTTATGTTATATTAGCTAGCTGGTGTTAACAGCTGTGTAATCTACAACAAATCTACATACTACACTACACACATGAAGACACTGCAACAGCAATGTTAGCGAAGCACCAGCCTAGAGCACTGTGACCTCTTCTCACTGAAGCAGTAGCATTGATTTGCAAGAGAATTTGAATTTACAGAGGTAAATTTAAGTGCTTCAACAACTTATTGTCGAGCACTTGAATAAGATAAGATAAGATAAGATAAGATAAGATAAGATAAGATAAGATAAGATAAGATAAGATAAGATAATCCTTTATTGATCCCCAGAGGGGAAATTCAGGTATTGCAGCAGCACATGGGAAGTACAAGGATACAAGTGTAACACAGGGAAAGTACAAGGAATATAAGGGTAATTACACATAGTTTTTAGGACAAACCAAGGATGACATATAATAAACAAACAAAATGGGGAACAATAATGACAGGTCTACTACAAAACTGGCAGAAATAGGTCAGAGGCTGACAGGTTTAATAATAAAATGTAAATATTGGATTATTTTCATTAGACAGCCATCATCAAGCATACTAAATGATGCTCACTTTCATAGTTTGCAGCAGGTAGCCTGCATTCTTTGGTCACTAATTGCTGCATTCATTTATTTTCAAACATAATGAATTTTTACCACCTCCCAAAGAGGTTTTACCCAACACCAAGGGAAAACCACCAACGCAGGGTCTCTCCGTCTATATGCATATGTACATAGTCATGGAAAAAATGATTAGAACATCTTTACTTTCTTCAGTTTCTTGTTCATTGTAAAGCCTGGTACCACTAAAGGTACATTCATTTGGACAAATATAATGACAACAACAAAAATAACTCCTAAGAGTTTAATTTCAGAGCTGATATCAGATATTTCTATGGTTTTCTTGATAATAACCAAAGTCACTTCAGTATCTATGGCATTGTTCTGCCAAAAGCAGCTTTTAGGATTCCATGTTTTCTTTTCTGTGTGTTTTAGTCCCATGATCCACACAGGAGTTAGTACTGATTCATAGCCATTATTTCTGATGTCTGCAGCCATGTGTCTTGGCATGCTCTCCATCAGGTTTATATATCCAGGCTTTAACTGACCTTGCTGTGTGGTAAGGGGCATTGTCTTTTTGTAAAATCCAGTCATTGGGGGCAGGAAAGAGTTTTTCAGCTGATGGCAGTGTTTCCCCTGGGTTGAAATGGCTGTGAGGTGGTGGGTTGCGCTGCAGGCGTGAAGCAACTAGGGGGGTCCGGGGGCATGGCCCCCCGGAAAATTTTTGAAAATCAAGATGCAAAATGGGGCCTTCTGGCACAATTTGGAGCACATTTTGTTGCATTTGTAGCCATTTCCAAAAACTAAATTAAATAAAATTTTCATGTTTCTTTTCTAAAAATTAGTGATAGGGAGAAAATATGACAAATATAAACCCACATTTCCTTGCGATCAAAACATGTCAACTAGTCCAGTCTATTATATTCTGGTCAGATTTCCACAAGCCATTCCAAAATGCCACATCAGTTCTTTTTACAAATTTGAAAAAGATGACAAAGGACTTGAATCTGGAATCAAGTGGTGACTTTTACTTTTTTTCTAAAAACAACTACATGTTGGGTACCAAATTCCCACTTCATTTTTATTTATAATAAAAAGGTCATGACCTTCATTTTACTTAAAAATGTGAAAGAAAACTTCCACTCTGGGTTAACAACTGGTTTTCTGAAGGAGTTAGTTCTGTTTTCAAAACTGTTACCTTTTTGAACACAGAACTAGAATTTGAACACAGAATTTGTTTTGCCATTGAATGATATAATTTCGGGCACTCTATAAATCATTTTATCAAAAGAAACTAGGAACTTTATATGCCGTTGAAATCATTTGTCTCGTTGGTGAGAACGGGTTTTGTCGTGCCTAAATGTTTTAACTGGAGCCATTTTTGCAGTCACTGTCAATTCGTATCGCCGCGGACAACAAAACAGTAAGCAAACTCAGTAAAGGAAGCGAGATCGATGCCTACACTGCATTGCTGACTTTATTTTGATGACATGCGATAGTTTTGATACTTAATTTGACATATGTCTGTGATACACACCTGCTTTTTGCCCCGAAAAATGAAACGATGGAGCGCTGCCGCTTCTTGACCGCCATGCTCGTTGTTCGCCAATCGGAACGACCGACATTTGAAACACAAACTCGCGGGATGTCATACGAGAACTGAGTGTTACCGACCAACGGGGATGTGCCTTGCTGTCTTCACCCACAGCGAGAAAAGGCTGCCATTCTGACTTGTTGATTTCAGCGGCGAATATACCGGACTTATGTGTCAATGCTTTCTAATATTTAGCACTTTTTTTTTCTTTTTCTTTTGGTGCGGACCAGTGAGCCGGCAATGTCGGCAAAATTGTAATGAGGCGGTGGCCTATACCAGTGAGGCGGCCCGCCTCGTCGGTCATATAGGAGGGGAAACACTGTGATGGAAGAAGACTGTTTTCTAGAGTAGTCCTGTACATGACCTGGTTCATTGTCCCTGTTCCACCCAGACTGAAACTACCCCAGATGGTCACTGATCCACCCCCATGTTTTACCGTAGGGGCAGACAGTCTGGTTTGTAGCTTCTCCAGGCTTCCTCCTAACCAGTAAGTTGGATGGCGTGGGCATCAAGTGAAAACTGGATTCATCAATGAAGAGACCTTTGCAGGATACTCTGATCATTTCCTATTTACTTTATGAAAAGAAACTAGCTTTTGCTGTCTTTGTCTTGCTTCTCAGAGCACCAAGGCTTCACTTGATTTTAGTTTATTAGGCTTTACTCTACACCTCTTTTCTTTCAGATAATGCTTACATGTAGTTGCAATATAAAATCCTGTGTGTTGTGGAAAGAACACAATCATTACCACTGAGAAATTTGTAGTTTGACGTAAAAAAATCAGGTGTCTGCAGGTGTCGCCAGCACTGAAAAAATGGTGCCTCTTTAAATGTGTAGATTTTATAATTTTGTTTATTTTTTTAAATTATGTTTCCATACCTATATCCTTTCTGCTCAGTGAAAACACCCTGCGGTTCAGCCAAAAGGTCTCTGAATTTGTATCATGTGGCTCTTGGGTACTGATGAGTCTCTAAGGCCTCCATGATTAGTGAAAGTGCAGAATTTTTCTTTTTTTTTTTGTTTTATTTATTGGCATCTTAATGAGACATGTAGGATAAAGTGATTTTTAATAATATTTTTTTATTAAACTTTTTTTTTTTTTTTTTTTTTAGCTCAGATTCCTTTTCTGACCTAACAGCACATCACAGAAGAGTCTGTGAGATGACTATTTCTGTTTTTACAGTTTGTGACTCTGCCATATGGTGTCATTTTGGTGATTTTTAAACACAGTATGCTTTTTTTTTGTTTCAGAGTGTTACAGTTATGTGAAGAAATGAAGTAAAGAGGAGTTATCTCACAGACTTGTCAGACATCAGTACTTACCTGTCTAAGTTAGACACGTGCTGAAGCCTTTGGTGGTTTATGAAAAAGGTTCACTATATAATTCAGTCTTGATTACATTCAGTGATATAGAAATAACAAACTTGGTTGTTCAAGCTTATTGTCCTTTGGCACATTTTCATATTTGTCATCATCATGTAATGCCATCAGTGTTTTTACTCAATATTAAGGGTTTTCTTTTCCTATTCTGCTTATTTAAATGTATAGCTGAGCAGAACAGGGGAGAAACAGCTCAGAGGCAGGAAGTAAGAACTTACCTGACTGTTGGAATTTAGATCTGAACATTTCATCAAGGCTTCTTATAGATAGATAAGGTCATAAAAAAAAGATGTGAAGCAAATCATTCTGGTAAGCGGGGTCACTTGAGGTAATGAGAACAGTAAAACTGAGGAAGACATTCTCTGGAGAATGACAGACTGTTGAGTAGGTCCATAAGGCAACAACAGTGAGAAGCAAATGAAACCTTTGAGTCTGAACATAAATGAACACAGTGTTTCACACTGCCACAAATTAGCAGAAAATAAAAAAGTCTGGGAAGACAAAGTGAGAAAACTCTAGAATCCAGCTTTCCTAAAACACAAGTTGAAAGGTTTCAATCCACAGTATTTACAGAGCAGTGTACTTCATTGCAGCCTACAACTGGCCTATGTGATTATCAAGAGCCTATATATGATGTAAGGTTTAAACTAAGGCGAGAACTTTAACAATTTCGATTAATTAATTACAGAAAAAATGACACGTTAAAGAAATTGCACATTTAATCGCACCTTTCTCAGTTTCCTCATTTCTGACACACCAGTAACACTGATGAACACTCCAGCCCAGTAGGTGGCGCTAATCAACCTAAAGTCTGTTTTCCAGCCGAGAAGAAGATTCACAGGATGCACTGAGTGATGTCAGAACAAGAAAGTTTGGTGAACAGTGAAGTAAGACGAGACCACATTGAGCTTGTTGGGTGGGAAGTTTTCTTTTAAAAACATTCCCGATGCCAGCTTTGAAAAAAACCTGGTTGTGTACACATTGTGCAACGAAGAGTTTTCTGATCACCACAGCACTTCAACCTGACGGCATCACCTCAATGCAGAACATATTGCTGTGGTTGTTTTTGTTGCATGGAAACATGTCGCATCCAAATATCGTCCGTGTGGTGGGCGTGTCACTAGTGGCCACTGGGTGGTCACATGACAGACCTTCAGACCTTCAGTCTGGTTGCAAACTTTCTCTTTTATTACGAAAACAGTTCAGCAAAAAGTATTTCTGAAAGCATTTGAGGCGAGGAATAAGCTGCTGAATCTGACCTCAATTTAGTTCAACAATGGCTAGTTTAGACGTTTAACGAAAGTTTCGCGATGCATCGGACCTCTGCTCCCAGCGCCTCATTTGTATAGAAGAAATTAAACTACTTTATGCAAATGAGCTCGAAACGCGCTGTAACACAACCAGCATGCAACGCGATGTGTTTCACATGAATAGGATGTGAGAAATTGCTGGATCCTGTGGACACATAGCGTTAACGTTAGCAACCACAGTCCTGGTAGTGCCAAACGGTGTAGCCAACCCATAATAGACCACTTTTTAAGACACTGAAAGTGCTTGAGTTTACAAAAAGTCCTAAAATCTTAAATATAATTGCAATAAATGCATGTTGAGTTTGCAGTAATCTGTGAATGTAGTAGACAGATGAAAAATGCTGATAAATAGAAATGAAACAAACATTTTTGTTGTTTAACTTCACGTATATGTTCATTCATCATTCACTTCAAAAACTTTGCTTATTGTGTCAAATATTGCTATTTATCAAAAGTGTGATTAATCGCGATAAATTAATTGCAAAGCCTCTAGTAGGTTAGATTGTTTTTTAATCTCATCCCACCACTAGCTTAAATGTTGTTCATGTTTTTCACTCAGAGATAACCTCATTAAACAGTATTCAGTTTTACCACTTTGGTCGATATCCATGGTAGCATGGGTCTAGTTGACATAGCACTAGCTCAGAAAGAAGAAAGATGTAGAAAAAGGCACGGTGGAAGAAAGGAGGACAAAAGAGGCTGAACGGATGCTGGAAGCAGCAGCTTATGCAGAGTTCAGCAGTTGCAGTGATGGTGAGACAGAAGCCAGTTGCAATAGTGATGATGACTTCGGCCTGCAAAAGTACCATAGTCAACCAAAGCAACACCAACCTATAAGTCTGCAAGAAAGTCATTCTCAGTCGAATCAAAATCATCATATTGTTGCCACTCCAGAATTAGCAGCAGCATTAGACAGAACTAAAGTCAGTGCGGAGGTTTTCAGAATATTGCACATCATTTTGTAACTTTGGTATGGTTGAGCTACCAGTAAAAATCATTTGAATACATCCAAACTTTGGCATTTTTTTTTCATTTCACATTATGAACACATTTAGGGGGTGGGACAATAAAAATTAGAAAATGTATTTTTTGGTGGCACCCTAATGAACATACTTCATTAAGCAAAAGCTGACAGAGGAATTCAGTTCAGCCTTCTTTTCTTAAAGAATGTTTGTGGGATTCTGCTGAGATGGAGCCTCAATAATGGCAGGCAAAACGATGGCGTGCACTCAAAACTGAAATGTAAGTTCCCCGACCTCATTGACTGGCATTGTTTGAACCTGAGGTTGGAGTTTTCTGTGTCTGAGACCAATCAGGCACCAAAGAACCTGGGAGAGCTTGATGCTGCCGTCTGTGAAGCAGGCATGGGAGTCTGGTTAGAGGAGTGGGAGGTATGCTGTGCTGCTACCACAAGAGCTGCTGACTGATGTAACTCTAAATTACAACATCATACGTTTGTGGATATTCCTCTCTTCTCCCTGATTGGTCTGAATAAGTCGCTGCTGAACAGTGCTGCTGCACTTCTGTTTGCTCTCTGTGTCCTCTTTTTACAGTGTTATCAGGTTTTAATTTGTTTTTCAAATGAGATAATGGGCACATGAGAGCATGTGAAAATTATCAGCTGTGAGTTTCACAAACAGAACGTAAGAGTTGGCCGTTCTTTCAATAACCACATGACAACTAAAGGGACCCACTGATTCCTTCATGGACATTCGATCTCTACAGCCGAATGCTGTCCGAGCAGTGCATTAACATTAGATTTCTGGGCTGGAAAAGTTCATTTACTTTATTTTTCTTGGAAACTGTTGACTGTTTTAATAGTACGATGAACAGTCCATCTTGATGCTGTGCAGAAGGTTTAAATACTTGATTAAACTGTCAGATCATTGTCCAGCTCTGTCACATCTTTATGTTGTGTGTTGAAATTAAAAAACTGTGAAATGTTAAAAATGCAGGCACAAGGTCATCGGAAGCAGCAGAAGTCAACCTAGTCAATGCCGCATACTTCCACTTCCAGTACAGATAGGAATTGAAAAGAAAAAATAATAATTAAAGCTGTAAGCAGCATTGAACATGTCCTCATAGGCTGTATTGGCTGAACGAGATTGTGTTGGTTCGTTTCACTCACATGGATCTACATGAACTCTGCTTTATAAGATATATCTATTGCTAATTAGTACCCCAAAAAAGTTTCTACTCACCGTTTCCAGTCATTTTTTAATAATTAGCGTTTTTGTGTTGTTCTTTTTTTTACTGTGGCGTAGTGATATTTACACGGGCAGACGAGGATTTGCAGTGCGTGCAGCGGTTTTTGTTCACGTGGACCAATAGGAGCCGAGTCTCATTGCCCTGGTTTCAGATCAAAACAACATGGTGTCGACTGTATCTAGACGAAAAGAAAAGAAAGACAAGGAAACCACCTTCAAAAGTTATTAAAAAAGGATCGAAACAATGCTATATGCATCTCACAGATGTCCAGGGCGAAGACGTGCAGGACTTTACACGGAAACGGTGGGAAACTTACAGAACCTGCGTTAGACAGTGGCTTTCTCTATATATTTTATTAAAGGCAGGTGTCGTGCCAAAGTAGTTATCCCCGATAGAAATTGTATCCCCTGCCACGGGAGCGCAGTCAACCTGCTAACAATAGTACATCAAGGTGTAAGATATGTCCTTTCCTGTTGCCAGCAGGTGGTGCTATCACTGTAAATGGATATTACTATGGATGTGATTGGGGCAGAACACTGATTCCACATGTAAACTTTGAGGCAGATTGGAGCATGTACAGGGTAGTTAGACAGCACTTTATGTTTCATGGCAAAGCATCAAATTCAGGGGGCCTCCATGGCCCCATCTTTAGACTTTTGCAGAAGATTTTGATACCTTCTGTTGTACATACTGGCCAAATTTAAGATCTCTTGGTGTTATCTCCTATGAGGAGTTAACCCCTAAGCTTCAGTGTACCGCCGGCGGTACACCTACTAATTTGCATAGGAATTTCAAGAATGTCCGACGGCTGCAAACACGATTATACAAACACTATACGCCGATGGAAAGCTTAGATTCTCATGAATCCGCCGGTATAAACCACTTTCAGATGTGATTACCACAGCGAGTGAGAAAAACACATTTGTCCGACAAAAACAAATATTCATCCATCCGTTCTCTATACACGGCTTCAACGCACACAGCGCGACTCACATTTCCGGGTTCATTATTACACACAAAAAAAAAGATTCCACAAAAAACGGCCATAATCCAACCTTTTACATTCAGATGACACAAGCCAGTAAACTATTTTGTCCAAAACATGTCCTGAAGTCAGTATAAAATCCCCGAATCGGTCATTTTCAAGGAAATGCACCTCGCGATGCCCGTCCAATATTCTCCGTATTTTTCGTAATTTTTTTTAATTTAAAAATAGAATATTAGCGATTTTTTGTACTGAAAACGGCTGGAATTGACTGAAGCTTAAAGGGTTAACCCATGAAAATGACAAAAATGCCCAAAAATCTCACAGTTGGTTCAAAATGGCAGACTTCCTGTTGGGTTTAGGGTATGTCTGCCACTAATTTTTTTGTGCGCTCTGACAAGTGTCACAGGTCTACCAGTTTTTGTAGATGTAGGTGAAACATCCTGTCCAAAGCAAATGTTGCAAATATTGCAGGGGGCGCAGTGGAGCCATTTTGCTACACACGTGCACATGTCCCATAAAACATCAATTTTTTTCGACAGTTCTGATGTGTTTGCAAATTGTCATGAGTTTTTGAGCACGTTTAGGCCCTCTAAAATGTTATTCTTTAGGGCAAAAAAAAAATCATTGCTTGCATTCCAGTACGGCCCTACGCATTGTCAGTGTTCAGGCCCTAGTAATGGAGTCAAACCACCTCACATTTCTGAAAATGAAGGTAAGTAAAGTCACATACTTTATTTGAGTAGGTTTAAAGAAAACTATGTAGGAAAGGGACTGGGCACCTTTCCAATGACTGAACCAATATTTCACTGTACATTTTCTCCAAAACAGTTTATCTGAATTAAGAAACTCCATCCGGACATACAGCTAAAAGCAAACTACCTTCAAATGACCAGGAATCCAAGAAACCGTACAATCTGTAACAGGGTTCTTTGTGGCTTCAAGAAGGCCAATCCAGCTGAGGCTGAAGAGCTGTTTCTCCTCCTTATAGTCATCATCCTAAACCTCATTGAAACTGTCAACCAGCAGATGCTCCACATCATCCATGCTGACCTGTGGATCTCTCTGGGATTGCATCCCACCTGTCACACTGCACTTATCAGATATAAGGGAAGAGAGCTCTCCACGCTGGATCGTTTCCATCAGCTCCCTCAGGGCCAGGTCTGGATCCACTTCCACCTTTTTCTCTAATATACACTGCGTGGCCCTATGCTGAACTCACTAAGCTCCTCCACAAGATCATTTTTACTCAGTGTTGACAACAGCATGGTTTTCTGCCTAAACTGCTGAGAATCTTGGTGACACTTTGGAAAATGGGCTGCTATAGAGGTTGATTTTGTAGCTGCTTTCTATAGATTTGCTCTGTAAACTCCCACGTAATCAGCCCTGACCTTAGCAGTGACTCAGAGGTCTTTGTTCAGGTTTTAGTCTTTATAGGAGCACTTCATAGTTCTCAATTCATTTGTTAAAAAACAACATTTTGACTTTTTAAGAATGCATTTTCTTTTCACAGGATGTTTGGCAGAAGCTTCATCTTAAGATAGATGTGGAAACAAATATTCCATATTTTCTGTGATAATATGTAATATAAAACAATAATAAATATATATCTGGTAGGTGTGCTGCAACACAACACTTAACAAAGCCAAGATGTCAAGGTAATGTTCACTTTTAATCTCAGCTATCAGAATACTTCTGCCCTGCTTCATATTACTATTTACTGTGTCATTTAAAATGTTGTTGAATAACAGTGTTTTTGTTGTTTTCTTTTACACAGGCCTATTGGATCTAGAACATCCATCCATCCATTATCTACACACCGCTTAATCCTCATCAGGGTCATGGGGGCTGGAGTCTATTCCAGCTGACTGAGGGTGAAGGTTCATCTGGACAGGTAACAGTCTATCACAGGACTACACACAGAGACAAACAATCACACTCACATTCACACCTACAGACAATTTAGAATCACCAGTTAACCTCAGCATGTTTCTGGACTGTGGGAGGAAGCTGGAGAACCTGGAGAAAAGCCACACATGTACAGGAGAACATGGAGACTCTATGCAGAAAGATCCCAGGAAGGCCGGGACATGAACTGGGGATGTTCTAGCTTTAAGGCAAAAGTGCACCACACCAGTGTTTCCCCTCCTATATGACCGACGAGGCGGGCCGCCTCACTGGTATAGGTCACCGCCTCATTACAGTTTTGCCAACATTGCCGCCTCACTGGTCCGCGCCAAAAAAAAAAAGTAATGCTAAATATTAGAAAGCATTGACACATAAGTCCGGTATATTCGCCGCTGAAATCAACAAGCCACAATGGCAGCCTTTTCTCGCCGTGGGTGAAGACAGCAAGGCACATCCCCATTGCGGACAAGAAGCGGGAGCGCTCCATGGTTTCATTTTTCGGGGCTAAAAGCAGGTGTGTATCACAGACATATGTCAAATTAAGTATCAAAACTATCGCATGTCATCAAAATAAAGTGAGCAACGCAGTGTAGGCATCGATCTCGCTTCTTTTACTGAGTTTGCTTACTGTTTTGTTGTCCGCGGCGATACAAATTGACAGTGACTGCAAAAATGGCTCCCGTTAAAACATTTAGGCACGACAAAACCCGTTCTCACCAACGAGACAAATGATTTCAACGGAATATAAAGTTCCTAGTTTCTTTTGATAAAATTATTTATAGAGTAGCCGAAAAAAAATTCTGTAATTTCAACGGTTCAGCGGCCCGCGGACAGGCCGTTTTGATATCTGGATAAGCATTTTTCAAAATAGAACGACACTGCCAACGCGATTATAGAAACACTATACACCCATGGAAAGCTTAGATTGATCAACATTAATCCCCACTTATATTTGATTTGCCTCATGTAATAAAGAGAGCATGTGTTCACATTTAGTGTTTGTGTTTTCAAGAATGTTTACTTAACCCTTTACGCTTCAGTGCGTCGTAGGTGTACCGCCGGCGGTACACCTACTAATTTGCATAGGAATTTCAAGAATGTCCGACGGCTGCAAACGCGATTATACAAACACTATACGCCGATGGAAAGCTTAGATTCTCATACTTTCAGATGTGATTACCACAGCGGGTGAGAAAAACATATTTGTCCGACAAAAACAAATATCCATCCATCCGTTCTCTATACACGGCTTCAAAGCACACAGCGCGACTCACATTTCCGGGTTCATTATTACACACAGAAAAAAATATTCCACAAAAAACGGCCATAATCCAACCTTTTACATCAGACGACACAAGCCAGTAAACTATTTTGTCCAAAACATGTCCTGAAATCGGTATAAAATCCCCGAATCGGTCGTTTTCAAGGAAATGCACCTCGCGATGTGCGTCCAATATTCCCTGTATTTTTCGTAATTTTTTTAATTTAAAAATAGAATATTAGCGATTTTTTGTACTGAAAACGACTGGAATTGACTGAAGCTTAAAGGGTTGAAGTCTTTAATTCAGCTGCCTGACACATATCACAGTGTAAAATTATGTATTCTAACTCAAGATTAACAACTGGTATTCTAAAGAAGTTATTTCTTTGTTCAAAAAGGTAACAGTTTTGAAAACAGAACTAACTCCTTCAGAAAACCAGTTGTTAACCCAGAGTGGAAGTTTTCTTTCACATTTTTAAGTAAAATGAAGGTCATGACATAACCTTTTTATTATAAATAAAAATGAAGTGGGAATTTGGTACCTAACATGTAGTTGTTTTTGGAAAAAAAGTAAAAGTCACCACTTGATTCCAGATTCAAGTCCTTTGTTGTCTTTTTCAAATTTGTAAAAAGAACTGATGTGGCATTTTGGAATGGCTTGTGGAAATCTGACCAGAATATAATAGACTGGACTAGTTGACATGTTTTGATCACAAGGACAAGTGGGTTTATATTTGTCATATTTTCTCCCTATCATTAATTTTTAGAAAACAAACATGAAAATTTGTTTTCAATTTAGTTTTTGGAAATGGCTACAAATACAACAAAATGTGCTCCAAATTGTGCCAGAAGGCCCCATTTTGCATCTTGATTTTCAAAATTTTTACAGGGGGGCATGCCCCCGGACCCCCCTAGTTGCTTCGCGCCTGCAGCGCTCACCGATGCTAGGGCCTTCGGCCCTTGCCTACACCCCACCACCTCACAGCCATTTCAACCCAGGGGAAACAGTGCCACACCACTGTGCAGCCTGATCAAAAACATTTGAATTTTTTTTTTTTAAATTGCCATTCATTAATTGTGACAGAATTAAGAATTGTGATGCACATGAGTATAGCTTAGCACACCACCAAGCATTTCCAAAGCTGCATTTTATTTCATCGGAGATTCAGAGGACCGCTGAGGCTTTCACCATCCACCCTCTGTGGCCAAAGAGACAGAGGAGACACCGTAAACAAAAGCGGGGCAAGAGGTTTGGCCTCCATGCTAGGCTACAAACTAACCCACACAGACCGGCTCTTCAGAGTCATGAAGTTTGACGACGACACCACCGTAGTGGGTCTCATATCGGACATTGGTGAGAGGAGATCCAGCAACTTATTCAGTGGTGTTCACATAACAACCTTGTTCTGAAGATCAGAAAGACCAAGGAGGTCATCATGGTCTACAGGAGGTCCAGGAGGACAGAGCTCGCTCCTTTTCTCATCAAAGGGGGAAGCAGTGGAGCGCATTGACAACATCAAGTTCCTGGGCGTCCACATTACATCTGACCTGACCTGGTCCCTGAACACACTCACCTGGTGAAGAAGGCTCAACAAACACTCTTCTTCCTCAGAAAGATGAAACGTGTTGGTCTCTCCCCTCAGCTCCTGGTAAACTTTTACAGAACCACAACAGAAAGCATCTTCTGTCTTGGTGCAACAGTGTCGTACGGGGCTGCACAGCTCAGGACAGAAAGAACTTTTCCCGGGTGGTGAAAACAGCACAGGGGATTGTGGGAAGTCCTCTACTAGACCTGGGCTCAGTATAGACGGGCCGAGTCCAGAGGAAGGCCCGACGTATCGCTGCCGATCCCACCCACCCAGGAAATGGACTGTTTGTTTCGCTTCCCTCAGGCAAATGGTACAGAAACATAAAAACTCTGACCTCCAGACTGAAAAAGAGTTTTTATCCTAGAGCTGTCCATCCATTTCTCCCTGAACACACAACAGACCCACTATGTGCAATAATGAACTGAGTCTTGCACTGGACGTCACTTTACACCCATTCTACTGCTCATGTGCACTAACTCTGTTTATGTATTTATATTTTGAAGATTTTTAATTTTATTTTATTAGTATATACAGCAGTGTGTCGTTTTCTATTTTTTTTATCTCTAGCTGGGAATCACCAATTGAAGATTCGCTGTGTAGAAACACAATGACAATAAAGACTTGATTCTTTAGTTCATGTTCCTTGCCTAAAATGCTTTGTCAAAAGTTTTATGACCTTACTGAAAAACATTTTTTAATGGAGAAAAAACCCAAAAAACAACTATCAGCAGTTTCACCCCCAAAGAAGTCGTACTCATATCTGCCCTGTCTGTCCCTATCTGTGCTATCTACGAGCTGAAGCAGTGGATGTACTTTAAACAAACCCAGAGTGTACAGTATGTGCTGCTCAGGTCTCACTTCAGGGGCTTATTCCCAAGACATGGCAAGCTTGTTTGTTGAGACTATCTCATCTAACGCCTCACACTGCTCTTTCCATTTCTGCACAGTGTACACTGTGTCTGTCTTTCGTATGCTGCAGAAGCAAGCAGCTTAATTATGGGAACAGCCCCATTCCTGTTCCCGCCGCTGTCCTTATTTGTGGGTAGTCTGTAGGGGAACAGGAGAGAAATTATATTGTATTTCTGTTAGATGAAAGAAAGAAAGGTGCAAATAAGTTACAATTTCTACCTGTGTTTGCTTTTATCCTTTCTTTTAAGTTGCATTTAATATTAAAGCTGCAAACTTCAACATTTCTGCTTTATTTGGCTGTTTAATATTACAGTTAATACTCTTTCGGCAGACATTAATAATAATTGCTGTATTTTTTGTTTTAATCAAGAAATCAGTCAATAATCTCCCTTTTCCATCACCCCATGAGCAGCTATAATCTGTGCTCATGGTGCACATGCACAGTAAATAGTTAAGAGTTGTAGGAAAAGCATGATCCACTGTTTATTTCAAACTGAGCAGCACAACAACAGCTGCTTTACAAACTGAATGCTTCTAATGTGAAGCAGCATCGTGGAAAATGTCTGCAGTTAATACAGCTGCAGAGGAAAGAGCAGTGAGACTGACAGAATGTAAAATACATAAATTAGATCGATAAAGAGCTAATTACAGAATAAACAATCCAGTTCTGTTTCTTCTACATATTTTATTTCCCACTGAAAGCTTGTTTTTACCATTTGCTCTCATGCTAAAGTTAAATACTACATGCAAGACATTTTCCTTGGCATGTTGGAGCGAATGCTTATCACCCACAGACAGGTTAGCTTGAGGCGCTATCATATCTGGGAGCACAGCCCCTGTCATGTGCCTGCCCATCTGTCCAGTTGGTCTTCATTTCTTTTTTCCTCCTAACACCAGGCATGTGAGGTGCTGGAACCATCAGGCCGAAGCCAACGCCCAGTGTCCTGCCTTTGATTTGAATGCTACACACAGTGTAGGAAAACAAATGCCACATTTGCTGTCACATTAATTAAACAGTTGTTGTTTCAACTTTCACACTGTTCTCTCACTATTACGCTTTGTTGTTGTTGTTTTTTTGTTTTATTTTCCTTTGGCACAAGATCTGAACTGGCTATTACAATATGTGGGAGGCCAGGTTAATGACAGAGAACATGAGAAGGTTGATTGCACCAGTTGCTAAGCAGACGTTCTCTGATGAGATGGCAAATTTATATATTCTAAATATAGTCAAGACGAATGCAGGAGTTTCTGTGAAAAAAAGGCCCCTTATGTATACAGTACAACACTGCAAATAGTATGTAAATATATCACAGCCCTGACTGAAGTCTGACTGTTGTAGTTATTATTATAATTATTATAGGGGGCGGCATGGCTCAGTGGGTAGAGTGGCCGTCTTGTAACTGGAAGGTTGCCGGTTCGATCCTCGGCCCATCGAGTTGGGTTGGCCCATGGGTTGTGGTTAGCACCTTGCATGGCAGCTCCCACCATCAGTGTGTGAATGGGTAAATGTGACATATCATCATGTAAAGCGCTTTGGATAAAAGCGCTATATAAATACAACCATTTACTATTATAATTCTTCTTATTATTATCATCTATCTATCTATCTATCTATCTATCTGCATTCCATACATATGAGCACATCTATGCACGACAGGTTCATGATTACTTAAAGCTCGGGCTGGAATGATTCCTTAAGGTATTCCAATAATGTGATCCAGAAAACTCTTCCAGGCAAAATTCTCTGAATGGAGGCTTTGCTAAATCCACTACATACTACACCGCAGGTCACTAGCTGGTGGACTACGGTGCGAGTCCAGACCCAGACTTCATCATACGGACTTGGACCTATAATCAGTGAATTATAGGGGGATTTTAAATTTGACAGGACAATTCAGTTATCAGATCAGAAGAGTGAACTATGAGGACAGTTTGTCCTAGTCAGCCTTTATGTTTAAGTCGGATCGACTCAAACTAAGCCCTATGTCACAGTTAACAGGTATGGAGGTGATTTTCAACTGTCTTTGTCAACTCAGACTTTCTGCTTCAAACTCGTCACACAAACAGGAGGTTCAATGCTTCATGTGACTCGTTTTCCGCCCAAAATGAACCGATTGTAAACAGGTTGTTTTAATGGAGAGCAATGAGGAACATAAAAAATTATGACGGTAAAAAGCTGCTACTGGAAATGATGAAGACAGGAATGCTGGTAGAAAAGTGTTAAACATGTGTTAATGTATTTATTTTACTGACCAATGCTGCTGATTATTGATAACAGACAGCTGCACAATAAACTATCAAACTTCATACATTCAAACATGATGTTGTACTGAAGTGCAGACAGGTCTGACACTGACTCATATTGAAGGACATCATTTGCATTTGAACCTAATCAAAGTGAAACTAAAGTTACTGATTGAATATTCTCTGTAATCAATACTAATAAGCTGATCAGTTTTCTTATTTGTGTTCAATCAGCTGCAGTACCAGCACTTTATATGGACCAGACTTAAATCTTTATGGGATTTCTGCATCACCAGCTAAAGACAGGTAGGTTTCCATAGCTTTAGTATTTTCAGCACAACACATGACTATATATATATATATATATATATATATATATATATATATATATATATATATAGCACACTTGGGCCAGTGTGCTATCCTGGTAGACCCACCACCTCCTACCAAGGAGTTCAACACCTGGCAGCCACTGCTGAAAGAGGTCCAGGAGGTTGTGAAGAAGGCAAGAGCTAGCTCAGCCCCGGGACCAAGTGGGGTCCCATACAAGGTCTATAAGAATTGTCCATTGCTACTCAGGCGACTCTGGAAAATCCTTAGAGTCATATGGAGGAGGGGAAAGGTCGCTAAGCAGTGGAGATTTGCTCCATCCCACACAAGCTGATCCAGACCACCATGACCAGACACCATGTGCCACGCCACGTGGCAGATCTGATCCTGGATTACTATGACCAGTTCAGATTAAGAATCACAGTGGGGGAAGTAACATCGGAGTGGCATAAATTAGAGGTGGGGATAACCACAGGATCTCTGTGACCTTGTTCACCCTGGCAATGAACATGATTGTGAAGTCTGCAGAGCCAGAGTGTCGTGGCCCTAGGACCCAATCAGGAATCCGCCAGCCCCCAATCAGGGCTTTTATGGATGACCTGACAGTCACTACGGAGTCGGTGCCAGGATGCAGATGGATTCTCCAAGGCCTGGGCCAGGATGTGATTTAAACCAGCCAAGTCCAGATCACTAGTGGTGAAAAGGGGCAAGGTCACAGACAGGTTCCATTTCAGCACTGAAGGGGCAGTGATACCATCAGTCTCAGAGAAGCCTGTGAAGAGTTTGGGCAAAGTCTTTGACAGCAGCCTCAGAGACTTCACATCTGTCCAGACGACCTGCCAGGAACTGGACAGTTGGCTGAGATCTGTGGATAGATCTGGCCTCCCAGGCAAGTTTAAAGCATGGATATACCAGCAAGGTATATTGCCAAGGACACTCTGGCCACTACTGGTATATGAGGTCCCCATCTCTACTGTGAAGACCATGGAGAGGAAGGTCAGCTCCTTTCTTAGGAGATGGTTGGGGTTGCCCAAAAGCCTCAGTAACATTGCACTCTACGGGAACACCACAAAGCTCCGATTGCCCCTAAAGTCTTTGGAAGAGGAGTTCAAGGTGACACGGGCACGAGAGGTGCTAATGTACAGAGAAGGTGGCCCAGGCAGGAGTGGTGGTGAAGACTGGAAGGAAGTGGAGTGCACAGGCTGCAGTGGCCGATGCTGAGTCATGGCTGCGCCACAGAGATCTGGTGGGTGTGGTGGTTTACGGCAGAGCAGGCCTGGGGATGTTCCAAACCCCACCTCGGCACAGGGAGTGCAAGGGGAAGGAGAAGCGAAGGCAGATACAGGAGGAGGTCAGGACTGCAGTGGAGGATGGAAGGACAAGCAGAACGGCTGCCATGGACCGTAAAGTCACCTGGACGGATCTTTGGCAGACTGAGCCACACCACATCAGCTTCCTCATCCGGGCAGTCTATGACGTCCTACCTAGCCCAGTGAACCTCTTCACCTGGGGGAAAGTGGAGACTCCAAACTGCCACTTGTTTTCAGGAAGAGGAACGTTGGAGCACATTCTGAGCTCCTGTCCAAAAGCGCTCGGCCAAGGCCGTTACATCTGGCGCAACAACCAGGTGTTGAAACCTATTGCAGAAGCCATCAGCAAAGGTATCAGCAGCGGCAACCGAGTGTGCAACACCATCAGCACAATCGCTTTTGTCAAAGCAGGAACCCAGCCAAGGTCAGGTCACAAGAAGCCACCAGCAGGGATACTGGCAACTACCAAGGACTGGCAGCTGTCTGTAGACTTAGAGGGGCAGCTGAAGTTCCCCCAGCACATAGTCAGAACCACCCTGAGGCCAGACATCCTTCTGGTCTCAGAGAGCACAAGGAACATCATCATCACGGAGCTGACGGTGCCATGGGAGGACCATCTGGGGGAGGCCCATGAAAGGAAGAGGACCAAGTATGAAGATCTGGTCATCGACTGTCGTACGTAGGGCTGGAAGTCAAGGTGTATGCCCATCAAAGTTGGCAGCAGAGGTTTTTTGGGGCAATCTCTTCACAAAGCCCTAAGTGCCTTGGGCATCATGGGAATGGCAAGGAGCAGAGCCATCAAGAACATCACCGAAGCAGCGGAGAAAGCTTTGAGATGGCTCTGGATCCAGAGAGGAGAACCATGGGGGGAAGCGAATGCTACCTGTACACAAGCTGTGGCTTGATCAACCGCAGCTGGGTCGCCTGGGTGAGGGTGTCTAATGTTGAAAGACCTGAAACACCCTATGACCCCAGGATACATTAGTGATGATGTGTACAGGTGCATCAGAATCATCTGTTGTTTTTAAGAACAATATATATTAGATAGATAAAAAGCTAGTTACTGTATAACAAGCCAGTGCTGGTAACTCAACTACTATCTTTTCTGTCTGTCTTGCACTGGCATAAGTTCTTTATTTTCCAATGGTTAGTAATTTCCTGTTGTTCAGCTTGTTGATTACACACTCACTAATTATTTGCCACAGAATGGTTGTGGTCTTAGCTTGGTTTGAGCAGGATATTAGCCCTTGATACTACTTCTCCAGACCCATTTCTTTAGCAGATGCTGATTGTGAATGGCATTTTCAGCAAAAATAGATTTCCAAGACTTCTTGGAAATGTTGACTGTTTTTACAGTCCTTAAACAGAGCTTCTTCCATCAAGTGGACACAAATATGGCTCTAAAGGGAAGGTATTGCTTTGTGTCTGCTGGATGTGGAGGAACAAATGAATGAGGAACTGTTTTCTCACTGTGGTACTCAGAGCCTGTGCTGCCAAAAAGCTGCAAAAAGGTATTTCTGCTTTAAAAATAAAACTACAAAATGCCCGGTTAATGCATTTTTTGGACCGAAAAGCAAAACACTGTTAACAGTAGCTAGAAGTGGTTTTATTGGAACAAGTCTTTAGAGGGTTAGGGTTAGTAAGGGCAGTCTAGAGAAGGAATCTGAGGGGAGTGGTGTTGGAGGGGTCGGTATGGATGGGTTGACCGAGGTTGGAATCCTGAAGGGGCCAGTTATTAGCAGACTAACTGTGTGGAGACCAAATGAGGTGAGTGGCAGGCTGGGGGCTTACAAGCAGACGACTGAAGAGGACTGGAAACCTGAGTAACAAGACGGCACAAGGTTAGACTGGTTCTTAAAATACCTGGAAACGAAGACAAAGGCCGAGGCTATTGATGGAGGGGTCACTGGTGCACTGACACACAAACACATACATGGAAGATAAGGACAAAACACCAGAAACACAAAGGAAGCTCTTCCTTTCTGCAGTCACATTTTTCATTCCATTTGTCACTTTCTATTTGTTTTGTTTTTTCTAGCTGTGTGTGAACTTTCTTTATGGGTGAAATTATCCCCCAAAGCTCTTCTGGCTAAATCTCAAACATCAGCCTTAATAAGCCCACAACTCACAAAGAAAAGCGCCCCAGCACCACTAATTGAGCTGCAGTAGACTTAACTTATTTCCTCAAATTAAATTCTTGTGTCAGTTTGGGCACTGCTGGAAAACCTCCACAGAGGACAAATTGAGTCTGAAGAGTAGAATTCAACAGTATTTCCTAAACACCAGCAGAGAAGGCAGCTCTCCATCCTGAGAAAACTACAATCAGCCAACATTCAATCATTTCCCTCCCTCATCCCTTTGGTCTCCTTTAGTAGGAAGCCATCACACAGCTGCTGAGGCTGTGGCGGTGCACTTACATCACCTTTCAAGATTTTCATGTATTAAAGTTCACTTTTTTTCTTGCAACCGTTGCAAGCCAAATGGCTGGGAGAGATCTTCACCTTTTCAAAAAGGAGAAAAATTAACCGCAGCAGAGACTACATCATACATGCTATTGAAATTTCCAGAGTGCAGCAGCGACCTCAGTGGAATGACTGCTCCCTGGATTCTGGATTCTGTGTTGTACCAAGACAAAAAGACTAAGCAGGGTTTAAAAGGTGAGTGTGATCCCGAGTACAGTGAAAAGACAATACAAGACATTATCACCTCCAGAATCTCTCTTGACAGATTGTTTGGAGAGGATCTACACTTTCACAGCTGCATGGTGCACATGAGTGTGTGTTTGGCGTCGTACACTCTGCGGACTGATTCTATTTTGAGAGTAATGGCTGCTGGATTCAGGTGGGCCTGTTTCCGTCTAATCTCCTTGACTTCTAGACAGGCAATCAGGGACACAGAGATGTGTTATCAGGGGACCACCTTGATGGTGTGCTCTGATACATCCTTACATGCTCACTGCATTTCAGACATCCCCACACCCACCGACTCTACAATGACAGCAGCTAGTACTTCACATGTAATCATTAGTAGAATCAGTGAAAGAAAAAGAAGTCTGACAGCAAAATGATAACAGTAAATAGTACGTGAGCAAGATATCAAAATGTACTGTATCACTGGGTGATTTAGGGATAAAGCATTTAATGTTTTGCCCTCAAAGATCTCAGATACAAATACTTCTTTGGCTTTTCTGTTTAGCAACAAACACAATCCAATCTAATGAATAACTGTAAATACTTTAGCTTTACTTTGTGCTGCACCACTGAGTCACAGGCATAGCTGCTCTTAGTCGAGCACGATTTGTTTGATAAAAAGAAGTTTCAATGAAAATTGGTCACCGTGAAGTCTGAGTAAGAAGGACACTGAACCACAGTGCTGTTGGATTTTCTTTTTCAATGTCGTGAGCGCCACGGACCAGATTCCACTGAAGAGGGGTGAAGGTTGACATGAATATGTTCAAACTTGGTCAAATAAAACTGAAACCATCCAAATAGTCTTGGCAAAGGCTGGTTTTGCTGGAAAGACTCTTAGTTAACATAAACAGGAGACACATAAGCTTTGTCTTGTTGCTGTGAGTCCCTAAAGCACGACTGTAAACATTTGCCAGCCTCGTCTGTTAAGTACAACTTTTGACATAACGGTAGGCTACTTCCAGTGATTGGAGAAAAAAACACAGGTATGCTCTTTTTGTATTAAAAAAAATGTCCTTTTACCAATCATTTAATAGGAGTAAAGGACAAATCAATGTAATTGCACGAGGAAGCAGTCTATAAAAATTACTGACATAGCTCATCTGGATACTATTAAATCCCTAAATCTTCTGATGGCTGTTTCAGAACCCAGCTATAAATTAGTGCATGCTGCAAATGAGAAGCTACTTTTACCTCAAAAAGCAAACTCAATCACTCTTGTTTTGCTGCTATTGTCATCCAGCAATCTTATCAACTTAGTACAAAAGCACTCCCTCCACTTTTGTTCATTAAAGATGACACTGGTGTCACCTTAACTTAACTCGAGTATTAAATGTGAAACTTTGTGTCGGGAGAAACACTGTTATGCAGCAATTCAAGTAAAACTCACTTCTTGCTCATGAATGCAGAGGACATTTTTCCCAATCAGATGCTCACTTGTCTCTCCTCTGCTGTTTCCCTCCCTGCAGAAACTTAATAAAGGTGATCAGTCTTAACTAATGGACCATTCGGAAGTGATGTGAACAGTTCTGGTAAAACGCTGTGACTTTGCGTCGGTGCATTTATAAAACAAAGAGCGCTGACAGCAGTTACATCCTGTCTCTGTTTTGAAAATATAGCTGTGAAAAGCATGCAGAACAGCAATTTCATGTTTCTAGTTCGAGGAGTATCTGCAGTAAATCTTGACAGCTTACTGCAAAGCACACAGTTTACCAGGAGGCAAAGCAGATCTTGTTTTTCCAAATGTACCAGTCCACACTGACTCAGTCACACATGCACCACAAGTTTTTCTACGTCGCAAGTCTTTTTTCCTGCAGCACATTTTGGAAAATGCAATCTCAATAAACATTTGTAGAGTCACACAAATTTTCTGATGTGTAAGTATGCCCATTAGAACGGACAGGGGATGTCAATAAAATCAATGAATCCATACCTAAAAACTGCTAATTTCTTAATACTGCAAAAACAATATGACAACAACATTTATCCAGTTAATTTTTGCTTTTCTTCAGCTTGCTATCAGTCACTTTGCAGATTCACAACAACACAATCAGCCACAACTCCTCTCTCATGAATTGTACTTTTATGAAGCTAAAATCTGCTAAAATATTGTTAAGATACTGGTGAATGAACAGAGCATTGCAAACATTATACAACACATTCCAGTCCAACTCAGATATCTAGAACTCAGAACTAAACAGAAAGTAGAACTACTTTTGTGACAGTCTCTACAAAAACAGATTCTCGGTGAGGTGTGCATTCTGTCACTGAATCTACATCATCTTTCACCACCATTTCCACTTCTTTCCCACTCTTAATGCTACTGAGGCTACTATTTTTAAGCTGGTGTGCTTTTCTTACCTTACAGTTTGATAAGAGCTTTGCAGAAGAGCTAAAAATACATTTTAAAGGGCTTTTGTGAAGTATTAACCACTCTACAGTGACTCAGTCCGTTATTGTGTAAAAATAAGAGCTGGGGAAATGAAATGTTAATAGATCATTATCTGAAGCACCTGGTACAGGGAAGACTGGGGCGTGGGGATGTATTTAAGTTTGAATATTATGGCAGCACAAAATCCCTCTGGGGCTTTTAACAAAGAACCCGCTCTTCTTTCAAACTACTCAAAGAGCGATTGTTCCTTAATTATTACACCAACTGTACAGTGCTCCGGTTTATTCTTTGCAAAAGTCTCATTTCTCCTCATAGTGAACAAGATGAAAAATTCCACATACAGTGACCAAATATGCAATATGCCTCGGGCCTTTTCTGATGGAATTTGCAAAGCAGAACAGGTACACAGTACATTTACGCTAGCTAATTGGTGCTACACAGTAAAAAAAACAACAACATTTAAACCTGCTTACTGTCCACACTATGTAGGATTATGGGACGGAATTGTGTATCAGCACACTGGGATCAGGCAGCAAGCGGCTACATGGAAAAATGCTCAACAGTAACATGAAGAAAATCATGCAGCTGTATGTAGTCCAAATCAAACTAGCTGCATCAAAAACTTTGTATTTTAATGATTATATCTTGATATATGCAAAGTACAGAGTGGTTTATACAAAATCTAAAATACCTTTCAAAAGCAAATTGATAAGATCCAGTTCTATATCTTTGTGTATTACTGAAGAGCATTTAATACTGATTATGAAGGTTGTATAGTTCAAGTATATTGGCTCGATAGACATGATTCAGTTGAAAAATAGAATTTTACAATGATTCAAAAATCAGGGAAGATTTTCCCTATCCATTTTGTAGAAACTAAAGTACCACACCAGGAATGAAGATTGAACCTGAGATGTTAAACACACTGAACAATTTAAAAAGGAGACCCATGATGTGCTCCAGGTCCTGAGGAGTGAGTACTCAGCATCCATGGAAAAGCACATGTCAGGGTGCTGGAAAGATTGCTACACTAAGTGGTCAAAAATCTGACTCAGAAGCAGTGCAGGTTCTCTCCCAACTGTGAAGCAGTGGTGCTTTTTACTGTTCGAATAGTGGAGAGTTATTCGGGCTTTCCCATCTGTTCTATAAGAGCTTTGTGAACTTACAGACTAATGACAATGTTACTTGTGGTTTCTTATAAAGGGCTCTGTGAAAGTAAACTGTTCCAAAGCTGTTTTTCTGAGCTATCCAAAGCCTCTACAACTGCAGTAAGAGCTGTACTCATGTTCATATCAGCAAGTCAAGCACATTTTCTGTGACTTTCTGTGGCTAAGGATGAGCCTTGCGCCTACTTCTGTTTGTGCCTTTCATGACCAGAATTTCTCTGAATATCAATTAAATGGGGGAGGCTGCGTTTTGTTAGAGCTAGATTACATATATTTGGCACTGATGGAGTTCTGCTGTCGAGACCTAATGAGAATCCTTTAGGTGGTGACTGATGAATAGAGGTTGGAATCTAGTGTAGGCGGTTCGAGCAGGCAGGGGATCCCAGTGGGCTGTCTGAGGAAGAGAGAGTCCTGCAGACCTGAAGGTGAAGAGGTGGCATGTAATCAGAAGGGATCCAAGATTGGCTGCAGAGGACGATGGAGGGGACCAAACTATAAACCCAGGCAAAGCAAACAGAAGCTAGTATCTGGCACAAAACATTTATCAGAAAGAGTGAGGTTTGGTCTGTCCTGACTGACGGGTGTCTAGATCAACAATGTGGCACTGAATGATGGTCTGAGCCATGATTTTATGGAGCAGAGTGCTGATTGAAGTCAGGTGAGTCAACCACTGTGCAGGTGTCTTTATTCCTATTGATTAGAGTGACACACACAAACACAGAGAGAAAGAGAGAAGGGAAGGTGGAGGAGAGACACTGTTAGCTTAGCAGAGGCGGAGCCAGAGGACCGGACAATCAGCATAACATTGCTGTCTAAATAAGTTTCATCTTCCTGTTCCAAGGCCCCGTTTACAATGTTTCACCCGAAATCACAAAAGTATTTCCGTTGCCTTGTGAGGTTTCCATGACAACTGAGTGAGAAAAAAAAATCTGTGCTTACAGTGGAATGCTGGAAGGACTGAAAACGCTGTAGCCGGCGATATAACGTCGTAGAGGCACACCACACATTACTACTACCTGTTCCTGCACAGACCTGTTCCTGCACAGACCAGAAGTAGTACAGCACAATGTAGAGGAGGGCTGATTATCTGGCATATATACTGAATGTGTCTTCGCTGATTGCAGTCATGGCACCACAAATGCACATTTTGCTAAGGAAATTCAATAAATTCAGTAGACTCAGCAGAACCAGCCCGACATGATAGTCTGCCGCTGTTACTGCTGGTGTCCGGTTTGCACATGGCGACTAGAATTTAAAGTGGAATGCACCAAGCAGAGTGTGATATCGGCATTCTCACTGAAATTTCCAGCTATTCGTTCACACAGTGACGGTGGCCATTGCGTCTGAGAAAAATTCCACTCTGGAGGTGTAAGCATGCACAGTCACTCTGTCACTGGCTGGTTCTAAACCCTTCAACTCTGTGTCGTGTAATTTTTGCATAAAGAAGTTTAAAGACTGAAACATCTCCATCGTGCCGTTTATTCTGGCAAATCTAAGAAAACCTCTGGTCAGTGGGCGTCTTGTGCACAGTACACTTGTGCACACTTCTCAGAAATTGACCGTCAATTTCACACAATTACACAAAATTAAAACAAAGTAATAAAACACAGTACAGGAGTCCTCAGTTTATGACGTCCTCAACATACAGCGTTTTGATGTTACGTCAGAACCGGTTACGTGGAACTAGTTGGCAAGCAGAATGAATGAATACGTTGCCACGCAGTGCTATAAGACAGCTTTGTTTCCATTCTCCGGTTGTACTCCACCTTGGACTGTGCTACATTCACTAAGTTTTTGTCCTTCATTATGGCTCCCAACCTAAATCAGACTCTTTACATGTTTGGATGAAAAGGAAAGCCGTCTCCATGGAAGTGAAATTAGATATAATAGAATGCTCAGGACAGGACCAAACACTGACAAACATCAGTTGAGTAGTAAAAAAAGTCAACATATTGACTGAGTGAGACTTTATCTGGTTCTCTGCTGGTTTATTGAACCTTCACAGACTAATCTGGGCCAACGCCAATTAACTACAAAAAAATGATAACTTAGCCGCATTCAAAAGTTTCCATTTTAGGTCGTCTGAAACGTTTCTGTGTAAGTCGGAGGCCACAAAGCAAGAAAGCCTTCCCTTTTCATCTTAAAGGTCAGTTTCCATGTCGTTCAATATAGCACAGGATTCCTAAGGGATTTAGAACTTCCTGCTCTCTTTTAGCACTGTCAGTGGAAAGTAAGTACAAATCAAAGCATCAAAGTCCGGCAACTTAAAGGGGAACTTCGGTTTTTTTCAACCTGGGGTCTGTTTCCATATGTCATTTCATACATGTGAGTAATGGAGAAATGAATTTTCGACATAGCTCCAGTATTTAGCCAGGCAGGCAGCTTAGCAGCTCAGCTAGCGAAAAGTATGGGGCAACTTGCCCCCCTGCGTCAAAGTCTGCCCTAAAGTGCTTTTTCCCCACTAGACACTAGAAAGCAAATCTCGTTCCGAAATCACGCGATAGCTCGCATCAATCGGCGCAAGCTATCGCGTGATTTCGGAACAAGATTTGCTTTCTAGCGTCCTGAGATTTGGATACAGACCACAACAAAGAGCGATCGCCAGGTAATGTGGAGGTTTTCGTTCACTTCTCATCTCTAGTATGTTGTGGGACACTCGTTGAGACTATCCGAGCCGGTCAGTGTGGGGAAAAAGCACATTAGGGCGGACTTTGACGCGGGGGTGCAAGTTGCCCCATACTTTTCGCTAGCTGAGCTGTTAGCTGAGCTGTTAGCTGAGCTGCTAAGCTGCCTGTCTGGCTAAATACTGGAGCTATGTCGAAAATTCATTTCTTCATCACTCACATGTATGAAATGACATGAAAACAGACCCCAGGTTGAAAAAAAACAAAGTTCCCCTTTAAAGCTGTTGTCGTTTAATACTGTCCTTTAATGTGCAGGATTAAGACCTCAGACAGTCAGTAAGACTGCACACACTGACACATTCAAAAGTCACTGGAGGCATCTGGTCCGAATACCTTGTGGATGTCCATCTAAGGGTGTGTTCTACTGTGTCATGATCCTCGGCTGAACCCAGAGGTGTACCCCTGAGGGACAGATTTAAAGCCATATAAGAGGCATGCATCTTCATTTAGGCATCTGATCACAATGTCCTGTGGTTGCCTTCCTGAGGCAATATACTGGGCACATTTAACTTGGAGGGAGATGCTGGGCTAGACAAAGAAAAAACCAGAGGGACTACATTTTCCTTCAGGCCCAAGAATGCCTCAGGATTTCCTTGCTAGAGTTAGAGAAAAAGGTTGGGGTGAAGGGCACTCTTGCTTCTTTTACTGCCCTAAATGGACAATAGAATGGAGGTGAAATAGTGAATGTTTTTATATAAAATAGCCATCCAGCACTCTTTCTTTGATATACAGCAATGAAGAGTTACACCTACAGTCAAGCTTGGTAGTGGCAGTGTAATGTGGGGATGCGTTGCTGCTTCCAGATGATTTGTCATAGTTATGGGAAACATGGATTTTGCTCTGCGGCATAAAATCTGGAAAGACAACACCAGGTCATCAATTTATGAGTTAAGCTCAAGTGTAACTGGTTTATGCAGCAAAACAATTATCATAACGAAGTCCAATTCTCAAAAGTGGCTCAAAAGTGATCGAATTGAAAGTTTTGGAGTAGCCTGGTGACTGTTTCGATGAGATCCTCTTTAAGATGCAGTGTTGGGATTTGAAAAGCAGTTCATGCTCACAAACCCTCCAATGTGGCTGCATTAAAGCAGTTCTGTGAAGAAAGAGAGGTCCAATATTCTACCACAGGGATGTCTGTGACTCTGTCTAGTTACTGGATGGATATGGTTTCAACAGCGTTGATTTCAAGGCATGAAATTATTATTTTCATGGGGGAAAATCGTATAAATGTGTAATTTTTACACATGGAGAATAGATTTTAGAAGTTTAATTAGTAGCATAATTCAGAAAGGGAATCAAATACTTTATCACAGTACAGTACACTATTCTACAGTTATTCTTCTTAAGTTCTTTTTTTTTGGCTATTGTTGGCTTTAATTGACAGGTCTAGTTGAGAGGCAGACAGGAAAGCAGGTGAGAAGACCTGCAGGCAAAGGACTGTGAGCTGGAATCAAACCTGGGCCGCTGCATCGGGGAATCTAGCCCCTGTTCATGGGTCACCTGCTCCACCAGTCAGGCGATCTGGGCACCCATACCATTCTTTTTCTAAAATGAGAAAACAAATAATAATTTGCGCTGTATTCTACATCAAAGTTGTATTGGAAATTGTTTTGTTAATGCTACATAATATTTGTTTGTTGTAAAATTTGTTCTCTTTGGACTGTTCCTGCTGGGAGATGAGGAAGAGGTGGGCTGAACTCCTGCTTTCAGTAGCAGTGTCTGTGGACTCAGTGCTTACAGCCTGACTCATCCTCAGGGAAAAAATCTCCTGCTGCTGCAGATGCCAGTCCAGGTGCACCCAAATAATATTCTATTTTGCCCTTATATAGTCCACTCATACCAGGTTCTTCACTGTGAAAGGTTTAACACTAATCCATGCAGGTAGAACTGAACTGCCGGTAGATACGATGCAGCATCTATATTGCAGACAAAGCTGCAGCAAATGAATTCCCTGCCTTACATCTGTGTGCTGCCACTCACGTCTAATGTAGCTCTGGCTGAGCCTTGCAGTTTTGCTCCATGGTTGTTTATGGCTGTTGATGTCAACAGCACTGTGGTCTGACTGTTTGATAAATAAAACATACAGCTCAGGAGGGAACTTGTTAGTCCTGCTTTTCAGACACATGCTCTCAGTTTCAGCCTGTAGACACGTATGGACTCAGACAGTCACATTCGCATCACATTAGTGACCTGGGAAATGCTGAGCTCACCATCAGCTTGGAGACCAGGTTTAAGAGCTGAACTGAGCTCTGCCTGGGGTCAGTTTTGTGTTTATCAGTGTGTCATGACATCTTCCATGTTGAACACAGAATGGAGGCACATTGTCAGGACCAGTGTTGCAGAAGTTCACACTTTGAGGGTGATTAAAATAAGACTTTTTTTGTTTGTTTTTTTGCATTTTTTTAAAGAGCTGCTCTGAGCTATTCTTCCCAGCCTTCAATCAGTGCCACACAGAAGCAATGTTCAGTTTTAAAATGCCAGGGGTTTATGTGTAAATGTCTTCTTTTTAAAGTTGAGTAGGGATTCTTTGCAGCATAGACAAGTAACACTGACTTAATGTGATCTGCTGATCTGTTGACAGATAATAAAGATCCTGGTGAAACTCTAAGTCTCAGTCTATTCAGGCTAAAACCAGTTGGAGGTCTAAACCTGGTGTTCAAGAGGGCTGGACCCAGAAGGGCTGACAAACCCTAAAATTGTGAAACTGGTGTAAATACAAATGTACATCCTGTTGGTTTTTCATAAAGTTTTTACCCTTAAGCTGAGTCTCTCAAGCTACTTAGTCCTGCATGTTATGGACGCCCATAATCTGCAGTTGTAGACAAATCTTCCACTGTTTACTGAAAGCATAAGCTACTTCGATCAACAAATGCATTCGTGTGCCCCACTTTGGTACCTGTTGGACCAGATACACTTCTATTGCAATCATCGGTCTGTATGTTGGGAAGCCCAAAGTGTATTGCTATACTTCAAATCTATTTTCTTCAACCCAATGCTTGGTCCAACCTGAGTAGTCATACATTAAGAACTCCTTAACTAGCTGTGAGAAACGCGTGCCTGAATTCAGATGAAAGAGTTATTTCCACAGTTGTTGTGGCATGCTGAGAAGGCCTACTTAACTCTAAGTTGTGTGCTCATAAAAGCAAACTGCCAGACAAACAAAGAATGACTCAGTGGCATTTAAAATAGAATGAATCACCAAATTTAAATGGCAAAATCTGATTTTAAAAGAAGTACACAACATCTTTATGGGAACATCTCGGCTAGACACTGAGTCATGAAAGAGCCTGGACAGAGATGTGTGTTGCCCTACTTCTTGCCTCCTTTATTTTTGTACACATAAGACTTCTCTCCATCTTCTTAAATGTGACAGTTGAACATACACAGAGGATGTCTTCTGCTGGGGCTAAGTCACTAAATCCCTCTATGACGTCTTGCATTACTTGTGAATTAAGAAACAGCATCATGGCATCTTTCAGTTTTCCAGGTGCACTGCTGTAATGAAATTTTACAGGAGTTTTGCACAGACAACTAGAGTCTCATCCAAAACAGAGCAAATGCAAGAACAATATTGTTAAAATAAGGCGTTACTCTTCTCACTGCCAACAGTCAGCAAACTGTCACTGTCAAAAGCCTTCTTAATTAAACTCACCGATCAGCTCACCGCTGGAGAACTCAGCTGCCACTGACAAGGGAAACAGGAATAAAAGAAAAACCAAACAACTCATTCAAATCCACACTGCAAATCAGCCCACTTTCTTGAGTCCCATGAGTCCAATTAGCCGCAGCATTTTCACATGTAGCGGGGTGATTACGCTGCCACTCAGCCAGGCCTCAATCAGAAAGGAAAGCTTAAAGGAAAAACCCCGGTTAATATAAGCACAGTCATAAAATAGAACATTCTGTTTCCCTGCTTGTCACATCTGTGGTTAGGTCTTATTAAGTTCAGGCAACTAAACCTGCTTGGCAAATGTTGAACAGCAATTGTGGTCATGGGGTTTGAACCCTGGCCTCTTGCTGTTTGTCAGTGCCTGTTAACAATGTGATTATATGAACATTTTCCTGCTCAACCCTCACTATGGCTAATGTTTGGATTTAGACAAAAGGAAAACTACATGGACAAGGAAAGACCTTGATCAAAAAAGCAGACCAACATCCAGGTTGGATGTACTGACCCAGCCTTTCATCTTAAGGGCTCAGTCACAGCAGCGGTTATACCACTGAAGCTGTCATTCTGCAAAGTGTCTGGACAGTGCTGACCTCTGAGGGAAAAGAGAAGCTGAGGAAACTGTGTCACACCATCCCATTCTTGGTAACTTTTTCAAAGACATCAGTTATAGTATTTGGATTCTAGAAAAACAAAAGACTGTTGGTTGCTTTCAGCTTTTGGGAGTAGTGGGGGTCTTCTCCAGCCTTGGCCACAGCCGCTGAGGGTCAACATTTCACAGGAGAGTGCACCCCGGTTCTGGCCTCCTAGGATGGACAACTGGCCTGGAATTTATGTGTGTGTTAATAGGAGCAGGGTCATGGTAGCCTTAATATCAATATGGATCACTGTTGATCCCAGGCCAGGAATTCCCTCATAATAACTGTCTATGCCAAAGCTCAAACTACAGATGTATTTATATTGTATATATTTCCTATCAGACATTATTTTATTCATTGCTTCTGACATTAGGGAGACATTTTACCCCACTCATATTTGACAAAAAATATTCCCACAGTAAGACTTGAAAACACAACACCCTGAATGATTTAAATATGGATTTTTAAATGAGAAGTGGATGGAAAGTAGCCAGTCTTGTGGGTCCTCATGAGTCACCTGAATGACATTTTCTGCTGCCATCCTGCTGGCAACCTGATGGTGAAGTTAGTGCCAGCTGATTGTGTTGCTCTTCAACACAAATGTCTTCCTTACAACCTGTTCTTCACACTCAGAATCATCTTCATCAGAGGGGCTGTAATCAGAATTTTCCTTTAATACCCGCCCTACTCCTCTTTTGATCTCAGTTTTGATCTCAGGTAGCTCAGAATTAATGGATTGTAATTTGTTTCAGTTTACAGTATTATGTGTATACACCAATCAGGCAACATTATGACCACCTGCCTAATACTGTGTTGGTACCTTTTATGTTGCTAAAAGTCCTCTGACCCAGTGGTTCATGGACTCAGGACCTCTTGGGATGTCCTGTGGTACCGGGATGGTAGCAGTGGATTCCCACATCCCACAGAGGCTCAGTAAGATCTGGATCTGGGGAGTGTGGAACCCAGGTGAACAATTTAGCTCTGTCGTGTTCCCCGGGTCACTCCTGAGCAGTTTTTGTGGTGTGTCAGGGTGCTTTGTTCTGCTGAGGGTGGAAACTGGCATCAAGAACTGCTGTTTCCATCGGGGGTTGGAGGGGTTGCTGACCTGCAGTGTTTAGGTGGTGGTACATGTCAAACATCCACATGAATGTCAAAGTTTCCCAGCAGAACATTGCATTCGAACAAGATGATGGATGTTACTCACTTCACCTGTCAGTGGTCAGGATGTTGTGGCTGATTGCTGTATATTGCAGTGTTTGGGAAATGCAGGCAGTTCTCATAACTGAGACAAAGTCCTCCTTGAACTCTGTCATTACTGTAATTTAAAAAATGGGACATACAGCTTCACACTTCCAAGATTTCCTAAAACCACCATTTTCCTTGATTTGACACTGTAGGATCTGAAATCCATTTCAATAGATACGGGTTAAATTTGATCCAAACAGTATGTGTGATTAAAACAAATTGCACAAAAATGAAATCTTCATTTTATGCAGCCTCGTTCCTCTTCATCCGCAGATCTGAGGCCATCAGAACTGATATCACAAAGTACCTCTACTTGCTTGTGAACCATTTTACACCTATTTGATGTAACCATCGGAAAAACACAGCTGAGTCTAACTTTTTAAAGAAAAACAGAGCAGACTTCTTAAAATGAATGAATTAGACAGACTATTATAACCGCGTTTACACACTAAAGCCCATTTCATGTTTTCAGCTAGAGAACATGTAATTTCATCATCCACCCAAGTTGACAAGAGTCAGTGCAGACCCTCAGTGGACATCCATGTGCAGCACAAAATCTGTGGCCACATGTCTTCAAGGAGAAACTGTATAAAGAGATTCTCAGTCATTTAATATATAATTTAACAATTAAAGGGGAACTTTGTTCTTTTTCAACCTGGGGTCTGTTTTCATGTCATTTCATACATGTGAGTGATGGAGAAATGAATTTTGGACATAGCTCCAGTATTTAGCCAGGCAGGCAGCTTAGCAGCTCAGCTAGCAGCTCAGCTAGCGAAAAGTATGGGGCAACTCTCCCCCCCCCCGCGCATCAAAGTCCGCCCTAACATGTTTTTTCCCCACACTGTCCGGCTCAGATAGTCTCAATGAGTGTCCCACAACATACTAGAGATGAGAAGTGAACGAAAACCTCCACATTACCTGGCGATCGTTCTTTGTTGTGGTCTCTATCCAAATGTCAGGACACTACAAAGCAAATCTCGTTCCAAAATCGCGCGATAGCTCACGCCAAAACACCGGTTTTGGCGCGAGCTCATACTTTTTGCTAGCTGAGCTGCTAAGTTGCCTGCCTGGCTAAATACTGGAGCTATGTCAAAAATTCATTTCTCCATCACTCACATGTATGAAATGACATATGAAAACAGACCCCAGGTTGAAAAAAACCGAAGTTCCCCTTTAAGTTGCCGGACTTTGATGCTTTGATTTGTACTTACTTTCCACTGACAGTGCTAAAAGAGAGCAGGAAGTTCTAAATCCCTTAGGAATCCTGTGCTATATTGAACGACATGGAAACTGACTCAACATGGTGCTACAGCCTAGTCTGTAACAAAAAGCAGGGGCAATGCAACTGTCTGCACAGTAGACCATAGCATACCTGTTGCAGTATGAATAGAACATGTGCACCTGCTGACTGTGTCCACATCAGTCATGCAGAAGCCACAAACTGACCTTAAAGGGTTGCGACTCCCTTCCCCTCACCATGGTCTTTACACATAGGTGCAGTTGTGCCAAAAATATCTGCTCAACAAGCAACTCCTCCTGTGATTTTTCTGGTGAGGATACTTTGGGTCAAACTTTAGAGGATGTTCACCTGACAGTTGTAAGAAGAACCTCCTCTCACTCACTTTAGATAAATTAGCTGCAACAGAATGGGTTTTCCCCACAAACAGACCAAGCTGATGGAAGTGCGTCACCATTTGGCAAATTCCTGAAAATCCTAAATGTCCCAGACTTCAGTGCCCATCACTGTGAGGACTTTCGAGCAGTTCATAAGCCTGCCAGCACATAAATGCATAATGAGGTCGGTGCTGTTTGGATAGGATGCATTGTACAGCAATATAACCAGACCAAGTGCACACGCCTGCAACACATACACACATATTTCACTTTGGGCAGTCTAGCCCTGTGGAGTTTTCAGCATCATGCTATTAGTCTTATTTACTTTTAATGTGACAGAGACCGAGAACACCACACAGCAGCCTTTTATTACAAAGCCTTGAGAAACTGGGGGTCATGCATCACTCTCCCTCTCTTTCCTCTCTCTCTCTGTCTATCTCCTGCATTGTGTCTCCCTCTTTCCATCTATCAATTCTGCTCCTTTCAGAGCTGAGAGGATACATTGTCTTAAGTTCACACATGGCACAGTGAAGCTTCCTCTCCAACCCTCCCCTCTTATCTGTCTCCATTTTCAACCATAATTCACTTAAAGGTGGCATCTCCAAGTCGACAAATGGAAGAGATTTAATTGGAAAGTGTTACAGGGGAGGTGGGGCTGTTTATCGTCTGCAGTGGCGGCTGGAGGAGAGACACCCAGTGATGGAGATGAAGGACTGGCTTTGCAGAACAGAGTGTCAGAAAAAATGCAAATGCCTGGAGGTGAGCAGTTGCAAAAGATGAGATACTGTACATATAAATGCAGCAGAGGAGGTGGAAAGGGCACACGGTGAGGTGAATGACTTCATCCCCACCATTTGGTTTGATTAATTTGATAAAGGCCATTAAAAAATGCCTGGGGTACAAAACAAGACAAATAAGAAGTTGTAACTATGAAGGGTAGACTTTTCTGAAAATGGTTGTTTTCATATTAGAATATTACAGATAAATAACCTGAAATAGTTGACATACTGGAGCTGTACAGTAGCTTGGCGGTTCGTGCTTTTGCCTCACAGCTAGAAGATCCCCGGTTTGCATCCCGGCCTGGTCCTGGGATCTTTCTGCATGGAGTCTCCATGTTCTCCTCTACATGTGTGGCTTTTCTCCAGGTTCTCCAGCTTTCTCCCTCAGTCCACAAACATGCTGAGGTTAATTGGTGATTCTAAATTGTCTGTAGGTGTGAGTGTGATTGTTTGCCTCTATGTGTAGTTCTGTGATAGACTGTTACCTGTCCAGGTGTCCTCTGCCTTCATCCTCAGTCAACTGGGATAGACTCCACCCCCCTGCAAGCCTAATGAGAATTAAGCAGTGTGTAGATGATGGATGGATGGATGGATGGATGGATGATGGATGGATGGATGACATACTGGAAGAAGCTTAAGTGGCAGTCAAAAAAGACATTTTTAAAGATTGAAAAGTGAAGTCCAAGATTCAGCTGAAGTTGAAGCACTGATGGGGAAATGGTGACCTGAGTTTGATATGTCAGTCGAAGTGGAAATAATGAAAGAAATTATAACCTACTCAAGTGTATGAATAGAAAAAAAGTCAATGAAAGCGTTAGTGGCTGGTGTAACTGTGTAACTGCTCTAAGTACATTTAGAATAGCATGCCATTTCTGACACTCAAGTGTCATTTCTACACTTTTCTATCTATTGCGTGTCATTTTATGGTGCTGAAGTAAACCACAGGAATACTACAGTTATTGTAAAGGTCAGGAAGTCAGTTGTCACAACACAATGGCATGCAAAAGAAAGACTAAATGCAAGAAATGCATTCACCCTGCTAAAAACACACCTTTTTGTGGTACCAGGCTGGCTGCAGAAACACCACGCTCACTAAAACTGGCTACACCAATCCACACTGCAAACATGAAAATAGATCAGTCTTCTCCTTATATTTTTTTTAATCCAAGGTGCCTGCAGACACAACCCTACACCATTTAAAGGTGTAACCAAGAAAAAATATTGTCTGCTGCACATCTGCTTTTCAGTAATGATATGCACTACTGTTCAAAAGTTTGGGGTCACCAAGGCTATTTCATATTTTCCATGAAAACTGTTTTCAAAATCACAAAGGGTTTGTCCGTCTTCCGTACCGTGTAAGGCACTGACTTGGTCCAAAGCAGTTCTTCAAGTCTTATTTGAGGCTATAAAAATGCATCTTTATTTTTTCTTCCCCCTCTGTGACCACAACTGTAACTAGATTTTTTCTAAAATGGCTTCAGTTTTCTCTGAGAACTTCAAGATACTATTCAGCGGATAGAACAAATACAGAAAACTGTATTCAGGGATATTTCTTCATGTAAATAAATCTGGTTGTGTGATAGAACTGAGGATTAAATATGCACAGGTGTGCTAGAGGCAAACATACACGCATCAAAATAATACCAGCTCATTTCTATTTAAACGTTTGTCTTGACAAGTGGATTTTAGAGCAATTTTAATGCCTTCATTGGTTTTAATTTGTCTAAATTTAGGCATTTTGCTTTGGTTCAGATGATGTTGAAAGCAAATTAGGTTTGGACATGCTTTACAATGTGATTAGTTAAACCTTAAATACAAATACACAGGGAATGCCCAATTTTGCAGCTGGTATTTAGGCTACTCATTCTCATTACGCTGGTTAGAGTGAGTTGTTCCTTTTCAAACTTGAGTTTAATTTTGAAAATAGGATGGATTTAATTGGTTGTCATTCCAGACTTTAGGGTAATATTGTGAGTGTGGAGTTCTTTCTATCTGCTGTCCTTGAGTGCATGTGACAGAATTTGCTGATACAGGGAGGGGGAGGTTCAGAAAAGATTACAAAGCATTTCCAGTCCCAGAACTCTTTACAGTAGGCACTGTATTAGCAGCCTTGATAAGGAATATAATAGATAACTTTATTGTCTGGTAGGGTGAAAGTTTGATTGGTTTCCTCTCAGGCACACTTAAAAGACATCCCATTGTCAAAACGAACACTTTAAGCAGATTTCTTTCTGCCTGGCAGGTATATATGCCTAATGTTGCTATTATATCTTCTCGTTCTGCTCAACAATTGTGATAATCAGACTTTATCACCACATTCTGGACATTTCTTTAAAACATACTGGAACTTCTCGATTATTTCAGTTATGCTCACATTGTTTTTTGCTTTTAAAAGCACAGATCTTCTGAAAATGGTTCACTTTCTGTCAATTGTTTTTTTTAAATCTAGATCTGGATTCTAACACAGTCAGTAGCCACTTAAGCCAATCTACCAACTACTTACATCTCACATTAACAGTCCTCATGAAAATTGCTCTCTGTATGTTCTACAGGCTGTCCCAAATTTCCAGATTTCCTTCCATTTGGCATCATGTGAGAGAGGATGCAGTGGTTACCGTAGCTCGTTATGTACCACCACTATGTACATAACGAGCTAATTCACTACGGCAAGACTTGAAGTCTGGAGATGTAAGAAAAGAAGAGGCAACAGGAGGTAAAGGAAGATTTGTCTCCCATTGTTGGAGCTACCTTGTCAAACTTAATTGCTCTCAAACTTTGTGTAAGGTCATTGAATATTGGCCTGTGTCTGGCATACTGTTGTCTTTTGTAACAGTGAGCACATCTAGTAATGAGCACTTGTGACTATTAGACAATTATGGGGTGAGAACCTAAAGATCCCTGTGCTGGGTTAAACCCCCACTGTGTCAGGATCCCAACAGCTGTGCTCGACAACATAACCAAACACACATATGTACGCCTAAAGAATATCCTCTTCCCTTTGTTATTAGCACAATAGCTGCATTATTTTTATTGAGCCAATTTACACATTCTGTCTCAAAATATTTCAGAAGCCTTATTAAATTTAGAACAGCTGTTCAAATCCTTTTTTTTTCCTGTCTTCATGGCCAAATTTTGCTCCGTTGCCATTTTACTCCTGTTGTGAGCCTATTTTAAGTCCCATTTGCAACTCATTTAGTTAATTTTGCAAAATATAACTGAAAATGTAATACAGGGATTAGCAGTGTCTCTGTTGAAACTCTAGCACTTGAATCCACTGATTTGACAGAACAAATTGATGGAAATAAAACAGATGAAGTGGTAATCTGCTCTGTGTGTGGATTGCAGCTTGGTGTCAAAGGGGAAAACTGGAACCACTAACCTTGCACAGTGCCGATGCACTGCTGCCACTTACCCACCCCATTCTGACTCAGTTTTATGCGTAAGTAGAGGTTTGAGACAGGTCAAAGCTATCCACAGAGATACACTGCACTAGAAAATATATTTTCTTTGACTGGGTGGATGGCCTTTCAAACTGGAAGGAATTAGATTAAGGCTCTTTTAAGGTTTTCAGTTGCATTAAATTACATGGTTTTGGTTTAAATTAGGGTTGTGGTTTTAGGGAATAAATGTAATAAATAAAAGTACTCAGAAGAACAGTGTAACAAATGTGAGTGTGAGGACCTCTCATTGGTATGGGTGTACTGGAGTGTACTTGCACAGCCTGTTGTGTGTACGCCCTTGAAAACTGCGCCTAAAAGATGCTTTCCACGTTCAAGCAAACAGTCCCTCACATACATTTAAGTCTTTGGGTGACAAGAACACACACACACACACACACACACACACACACACACACACACACACACACACACACACACACACACACACACACACACACACACACACACACACACCGGCATGCACCCTGCACATCCCTTAAGGCTTGTTATCAAGGCTGCCGGAAATATCTTTCCTTCCAATAAATCCTCATAAATAGATAAACCAATCTCTATTAAAAGGTCCTGCTCGATGGCGAGAGTCCAGGTGATAACGTGTGGTCTGAAGGCGTTGTCTTAGAGAGGCAGCCTGTTTTATGATCAGAGGTCATTCACATTGTCCATGTGCAGTTGCCAGATCAGAGAATGGTGCTGCGCATGTTAAGCAGCAGACTGTTTGCCTCCACAGATTACGGTGTTTACGAGACGGACTGGGCACCAGCGACAATTCCAAACTGGGATTCAAGGACGACTGCCAGTGGATATGATTTGTTTAGCATCCCTGCTGTGACTGGAAGAACTGCCACCGCTGAAATGTGAGCCAGAGTATCGAATCATGCTGTTCTAGTCCTTTCTCCTTTTTACGTGGAAACTTTAATTTGACAATCTGCAAAAGCCAAATTTACACATTCCTGTCAATTTATTCAATTCCAAGGGCATGAAAGTGTCCTCCAACTCTGTAGGAGGATTAAACTAGCCTCTGTGAAAACACAGGTAAAACTTTTCATGCATGAATCCACTGATCCAGAATAGGACGTCTATTCTGAAATTCAGGCGAAGGACACAACAGTATGAATACATGTATAATAAAACCCACTCCAGGGATGTAGCTGCTCTAAAAAAAAATGCCTCATTTGGGGAGTTCTTTGTTGACTGTGTCAGTGACTCGTCAAAAATAAAACCATACATTGTAATGATTGCGATCACAAATGTAGTGCATCGTGTAGCCTTGCTAGAGACACAGACTTGGAAATAATTAGCAGACCAACTGTTGTTTTCTTTACAAAGTCGACCAACAGGTCATCAACATGGAATATAGTCCTTCATTCATTACAGTGTTTTCTAGAAGACATGAAAAAGTCTTGATGATGATGTGATGCATGCAATAAATAAAAATATGGTGCACTGAAATGGGGCTGCACAGTGGAGTAGTGGTTAGCACTTTCGCCTTGCAGCAAAAAGATCCCGGTTCAAATCCCGGTCTGGGCCTGGGATCTTTCTGCATGGACTTTGCATGTTCTCCCTGTACATGCGTGGGTTTTCTCCGGGTACTCCGGCTTCCTCCCACAGTCCAAAAACATGCTGAGGTTAATTGGTTACTCTAAATTGTCCGTAGGTGTGAATGTGAGTTTGATTGTGTGTCTGTATATGTAGCCCTGTGACAGACTGGTGACCTGTCCAGGGTGTCCCCTGCCTTCGCCCGAGTCAGCTGAGATAGACTCCAGCACCCCCCATGACCCTAGTGAGGATAAAGCGGTGTATAGAGAATGGATGGATGGATGGATAGATGGATGGATAGATGGATGGACGGATGGATGCACTGAAATGGTAAAAATGTCTAAATCCACACTCGATGGCTGAAGAGAGTCACCATTATTTTGTGCATATGCTGCATATATTCCTAATAGTGGAGTCAGTTTGTGGAGCCTCATAGTGGAGTCAGAACTACTGTTCATCCAGGAGCCACTGGAAATCTGCTCACAGGTTTTTGTTTGTTTGTTTGTTTGTTTGCTTGCTTGCTTGTTTTTGGTATCTTGTGAAGAAACTTCCATACAGAAGGACATAACTGGACCTTGACACTGGTAAAAAGCTAACAAATTCATACCATATTCTCAATGGAATTTTCTCATGTGTTGCTATGGCCTGAAGCTCAGCAGGAAGAGCCGATTCAAATGGTGACCATTCAAACCATGTACAGTGTTTACTACATTTCTCTCTGACAAACAGAAAGGATGCACTCGATGGCTCTGTGTGGCAGATCAGCAAAAGCGTCACAAAGAGTACAAACTAATGAAGGTATATATTTTACACAGCTTAACGTGGCTGGAGCCATCCAAAAAGTCCTGTATTTTCTCTGCCACTTAGGTTAAATAAGACTTTACTGCTGCATCTCCACCACCTGCTGCTGATCGATACAGTCAAAACATTCCTGCCACCTTGTATGTTGTCTGTTCTCCAAATCAGTGGGTGTCTCCACCCTTGCAAACTTACTGCTCATACTGATAGTGAGAGGCTCTGATAGGTTCTGTTGTAGCCAACCAGAGGTAGAGGACACAAAGAGGTCAGTTACATGTGGTATAAAGCAGATGGAAAATTGTTTTTATTTGATTATTTTCCAGCTAAAAGTTGCCACAGTGTAAGGTTCCCATCCATGCTGCTCTCAATCATATTCCATTCACATATTGTGGCTGGTTAAAACTGTCTCATGAATAGATTACAAAATTCAGACTGACAAAGGTTAAATTTCTACTGAATTTTTGATGTGAATGTGCATTCTTTTCTTTTATGTTATGCATGCAAGGTTGGTAGACCCAGTAACAGACAAAGGAAAACTTGTGATCTTAAGTACCTCTCCAAAATTTGTATAAAACTTATCCTGAGAGCACTTACAACACTCTGCGAAGGAGTCTTTATTTAGACAGATTTCTATCCTTGAAACTGTAGCAACCCTTGCTGTATGGAGCTGAACATCTATTTTTTATTCCTTGACATTAAACATTTTATCTAGATTTAATTCATCTGAAAGTTGTTCATCCCCACCCTACAGACAAGCATGTAGCTTGTTGTACTGCTAGTGTTTCTCAGTAGCTTATGAGAACATTACAGTCCCATTCCCTGTTCAGATTCAGGGGATCCTTGACTTACACTGGATTTCTGTTCCAACTGATCTACGTAAGTCAATTTTCGCTATAAGTCGGACCTCCGATGAAAACATAAACGAGCCATTCCGTTCATCACGATATCCATCAGTCCTTCATAAAGTCATGAATACCAACAACTTTCATTAATGTATGAATCATTTTACTAGAAGATAACAGAATATTTTAACCAACTGATAATGTTGTTGATGTTGAGGTTTCAATGTTTATTGTTCATTTCCACATTTACCTAATGTCAGTGAACACACCGTGTTTAGTTAGCTCACCTCTGATTGGCTGAGAGTCAGCAGTAGAGAGAGCTGGGAACGGCGGATAATTCTGGAGCTAAGAAATGGGTTTTTCTAGTTATTCTGGAGCTAAGTTATGGGGTTTTTCTAGTTTCTCTGGAGCTAAGTTATGGGTTTTTCTAGTTTCTCTGGAGCTAAGTTATGGTGGTTTTCTAGTTATTCTGGAGCTAAGTTATGGGCTTTTCTACTTATTCTGGAGCTAAGTTATGGGGTTTTCTAGTTCTTCTGGAGCTAAGTTATGGGGTTTTTCTACTTATTCTGGAGCTAAGTTATGGGGGTTTTCTAGTTCTTCTGGAGCTAAGTTATGGGGTTTTTCTACTTATTCTGGAGCTAAGTTATGGGTTTTTCTAGTTATTCTGGAGCTAAGTTATGGTTTTTTTCTACTTATTCTGGAGATAAGTTATGGGTTTTTTCTACTTATTCTGGAGCTAAGTTATGGGGTTTTCTAGTAATTCTGGAGCTAAGTTGTGGGGTTTTTCTAGTTATTCTGGAGATAAGCTATGGGTTTTGTAGTTCTTCTGGAGCGAAGTTATGGGGTTTTTCTAGTTATTCTGGAGCCAAGTTATGGGGTTTTTCTAGTTATTCTGGAGCCAAGTTATGGGGTTTTCTAGTTATTCTGGAGCTAAGTTATGGGTTTTTCTACTTATTCTGGAGCTAAGTTATGGGGTTTTTCTAGTTATTCTGGAGCTAAGTTATGGGGTTTTTCTAGTAATTCTGTAGCTAAGTTGTATTGTCTTGTATTGTATTTATTATTTCATTTCAGGCAAGTATATACAATAGAACCGCATTTTATGCAAACAGATATATTGTTATTTCCATGCAGCAACTACAAAGCTACAGTAGGTATTACATACAGTAGGTTCTGATGCCTGAAAGGGAGTGGGAGGAAGAAAACTTATTTAATCCCACCCCCGTCCCCTTTACTTAAATTCAAATTTTTCACTTCCTATAAATAAAGAAAAGAAATTCAAAATAAACTAGTTATCTATAAATATAAGTTATGCATTAGATAGGCAATGCATGACAAGTATTGAAACTTAGTGGGATTAACCATATATAATAGCAAAACAGTTAAATAGCAACAACAGTTACATACCAACAATGCTAAGGAATTATACATACCAAAAGGTATAACACAGGATTCAGAACAGTGATTGTATGACTAAATGCATACATAAGCATACAAACATGCATACATCGACATATCCATATATACACACATGTATGTCAACAATGGACAATATACCAACGACAGTAAGGAAACAACAAGACACACTTGATAATACAGGTAAAGAATCAAGACCCTTTTTCAATATACTGTGACCAGACTTTATGTTTATATTGTCGTTTGAAACTATGAATACCTTGGCATTGCTTGTGCTGAGTTTCCAGGCTGTTCCACAGCTTCACTCCACATACAGACACACAAAACCGTTTACGAGTGTTTTTAGCATTTGGTATGATAAAGTTTCCAAATCCTCTTAAATTATGAACTGTTTCTTTTATTCTGAAAAACTGTTGTACGTTTTGTGGCAAAAAAATGTTGAATGCTTTGTATAAGATTAATAATGTATTGTATATTACAAGATCTTTAAATGTTAGCAACTTTGATTGGATAAAGAGGTTGTGGGTATGTTCAAGAAAACCAGCCTTATGAATGATCCGTACAGCTCTTTTCTGTAATATGACTAAAGGATGTATTGTGCACTGGTAAGTGTTCCCCCACACCTCCACACAATATGTGAGGTATGGGAGTACAAGAGTGCAATACAGGGTACGTAGAGCATTTGCATCGAGACATCGTTTCACTTTATTTATTATATAGAGGCATTTGGAAATTTTTGTTTTTATTTGTCGGATGTGAGCTTTCCAAGATAGCTTATCAATTATGACACCTAGGAATTTATATTCACAAACATTTTCGATCTCAATACCATCAATACTTATCCGCAACTCTGAGTTTGCTGAAAGGTTTCCAAAGGTCATCACTTTAGTTTTATTTACATTTAGAGATAATTTATTTATATCTATCCATCTTTTAATTTCATTGAGTTCCCTGTTCAAAGTACGGACTAGCTCATTATAATCATTACTGCTATAGAATATGTTTGTGTCGTCAGCAAAAAGAATTAGTTTTAGTGATTGAGAAACATTAAAGATATCATTTATATACAAGTTGAACAGTTTTGGTCCTAAAACGGACCCCTGGGGGACACCGCAAACAATGCCAAGGTGTCCAGATTGATACTGTCCGATTTTTACGTATTGTACCCTTCCTATTAAGTAGCTTTTAATCCAGTCAACGATTACACCTCGGATTCCATATAATTCCAGTTTCTTTGATAGGATATCATGGTTGATTGTAGCAAAAGCTTTCTTAAGGTCGATAAAGACTCCAACTGCAATTTTTTTCTGATCTAGTGCATTGGTTATTTCTTCAGTGGCTTCTATCAGTGCCATTGTAGTGGTTCTGTTGGTTCTAAAACCATACTGACCTTCATTTATTAATTTATGTCTATTAAGGAACACTTCAAGGCGAGATGCAAAGAGTTTTTCAAGGATTTTTGAAAACTGTGGTAAAATGGAGATGGGCCTGTAATTTGTGTAGCTGTGTTCGTTATCATTTTTAAATATCGGGACTACTTTTGCAATTTTCATTTTGTCCGGAAAACAGCCCGACTGAAAAGATAAATTATAAATATAAGTCAATGGTTTTGCAATATTCAGAATTACTTTTTCCACTAAAAACATGTCAATGTTGTCACAATCAGTTGAAAACTTACTTTTGCATTTTAGGACAATATTTATCACTTCCTGCTCATCTGTTGCTATGTTATGTTATGTTATGGGTTTTTCTAGTAATTCTGGAGCGAAGTTATGTTTTTTTTCTAGTTATTCTGGAGATAAGTTATGGGGTTTTTCTACTTATTCTGGAGATAAGTTATGGGTTTTCTAGTAATTCTGGAGCTAAGTTATGGGTTTTCTAGTAATTCTGGAGCTAAGTTATGGGGTTTTTCTAGTTATTCTGGAGATAAGTTATGGGGTTTTTCTAGTTATTCTGGCGTTGGCTGCGGTCCACAGTATCCTGTGTGAAGGTTAAATAAACCAGCAGAGAACCAGATAAAGTCTCACTCATTCATCACAGAGGGTCGCTACAATATGTTGACCTGTTTTTCAACTAGACTCGATGTTTCATCCTGTTCTGAGCGTTTCATTCCAATTTCACTTCCATGGAGACGACTTTCCTTTTCTTCCAACCATCAGAAGCGTCTGACTTACACTGGAGCCATAATGAAGGACAAAAACTTAGTGAATGCAGCACAATTCAAGGTGGAGTACAACCAGAGAATGGAGACAAAGCCGTCTGATAGCGCTATGTGATGACGTATTCATGCGTTCTACTCAACAACTAGTTCCACATAACCAGTTCTGATATAATGATGAAACGCCGTAGGTCGATGACGTCATAAACCGAGGACCTCCTGTACTGCTTTTGAAAATATAAATGGTATGCTAGTTCTGCTGTATGTAAGGATACAGCCAATATAGGTCATCAAAAACATTTGTGCTGTGTTCAGTATATCCCTGCAACTGGTAATATCATATGTCAGATAATCAATACATGAACTCACATCATATCCCATAAATCATGGGATTCGCTTGTTGTTAGCGTGTAACATCAGACATTGGCAGCAGAGGTAAGAGGTGCACTGAGTGAAATTAGGAGAAATGTAAAAAGTGTAGAAAATTATTAATCACCAACCAATCTCTAAAGGATATCTAAAGTCCAGTCATAAATGGCCCATGTCACTACTTTGATAAGTTTCCCTTGACAGAAAATCATAACTTGGTCAACTGACCTAAAGGAACAGACAGCTAACCACAGCGAAGGGTCAGGGTTTTAGAAATACAGAGGTCAACAACAGTAACCTTGACACATCTTTTACAGGAACCCAACAACAGAGCTTTTCAAAAAATAACTGTTTATGCCGTTGATTGTTAAACTTCCCACTAACAAGACCAAACATTCTACTCATGAATGAAGCACATAAAAATGAATCAAAGTCTGGGGTATAGTAGCTAGTCAATGAACAGTGCCATAGCAAGTCATAGCAATAACGATAATAATAAAAATGACAATAGTAATACGAAGAAGAATAAGTAGGAGAAGATTTAATTTTACTGTGTACACTTTTCTGGGCACTCAAAGACAATTTAGATACAACCCATAAAAAAGAACAGTCAAATAAAATAGAGCAGGTAAGAAAAGAAAAAAGTACACAACAGTGAAACAATAAAAGCGATCTTGATGTAGTGGGAGGAAGGACAAGTGTAAGAGACCAGACTGAGTTTGATGGCGGTTGAAAATTTATGGTCAGACATCTGGGTCAGAGCGTCTCAGAAGTGACATGAACCAGCAGCAGCGTGACGGGGTTTGTCTACAACAAGTGTGATCCACAGCAGCTACAACACACAATTTACAGGACCTGAAGGATCTGCTGCTAACGTGTTGGTGTGTGATCGCACAGGTCTCATCGAGTCCAGGTCTCAGCTGGTCTGAGCTGCTTTACTGACTCACAGAGGACCAGCAGCTAGTTAGACAGGTGTGGTCAAAATGCTTCCACTCATCAATGCAGTATTTCAATTCTTTTTATTTCCAACCATGAAGGTCTACATGCTGTTTCAAAATCATATCCATGATGCTACGATTAAAACTCTGGAGGAGACACTTAATTATTTAATAAAAATAATCAGCCTGAGGTTAAACACACTGGGATCTGATGATATAGTGTAACCACCAAACAAATTGAATGGCAGAAAGTTAATCCCTCCCAGTGATGAGAATCCTTTCATAGCTCATTGCAAACATATGGTGAACAATCCTCAGTATTAGCTACAACCCTGTGCTTCAAAAAAGTTGCAATTATAGTGGAAAAAGATATGCAAATAACCAGTGGGATTGCAAATTCTGGTGAAAATAAATTTTATTCTTCAAGCAAGAAATAGGAACATGTTTAATTTAACAGGGAACAATGAGTGTTTTTTTTGTTTTTTTTGCTGTGCTGCATATATCACACTGGCTCCAGCTTTAGGCCATTCGAGTCCATTTGGTTATGACCTATCTAATCACCTCTTGGCCTTTCCCATAATAGCAGTGTGCTCTCTGTCAAGAACCTGTAGAAATTTTGTGATGGGGTCTCAGTCTGAAGTAGATCTGCAGAAAGCCTCCCCATAGGGAAACAGATGTCCTTGTGTGGGAGGAGCAGAAGTGCCACGAGCAACTGGAGAGAACCTTAAATTAACTCAGCTTGGTCGGGGATGACACTTTTGATTACCTTTCTGTTTTGGCCTGAGAGAATCATTGTCCAGAGTAGTGAAAGATTTAGTGAAATTCAGGGAAAAGGGAGCTGGTATCAGTAGGGCCACTTTTACACCTCACCTTTATCACCTCGGTGAATCACAGACACTAGTTAAGCTTGCACTTTCAGTGTTTGCAGTTCACTTTCTTCTTTGGTGTTTTCTTAAGTTTTAGAAGTTGTAATTACAGGCTGTGCTGAATCTTTTACCCAGTGCCTTCTGCAACATGATTCTCAACAGGATAGACAGCAGGCCTGTGCAGCGTCTATTGTCTTCCCCATGTCAATAGGAATAGTAATGCGTGACGATGTAGTATCCTGAAGTGGTTTTGTGACCTTTAGCCAGATTGTTAATCTCAAATAAATTCACTTTATTTTCAAATTTCCTTTTCCATGACATGAGTTTGTTACTCCGCCAAGGAGGAGGAGGAGTAATGTGACGGTAGGTGTAATGTTTGTCCTTCTGTGACTCTGTCTGTGGACAACATTACTCAAAAACAGACTAACGGATTTCTGTATCATTGTCAGATAGCGGCACCGTTTCACTGTAACCATGACAACAAGTGAACACTACATTAGCTGCCTGTTGATGATCACATGATTGTGATTCTACTACAAATCCGCCACTGAGGACTTATCAGGACTTATCTACCAGAAATGATCCAAGGAACAACTGATTAAATTGTGGGGGTGTTTCTGAGTCCCATCAATTCCTGGCGCCCACTACATATTTAGTTTATCCATAACATACACATGCATAACACACACATCTGTGCTCAGTGCAAGGTCATTTCTTAATGATTTCACCCTTCAGAAACGATACAATGACTGAGCAGTATTGGTGGAGTACTGCCTATCTGAGTGCTTTTGTTGTTGCAGATTGCCATTCACAAACTCTTCAACTTGAACACATGAAGTAAAACTGACTTTTGGAATACACAAGAATATACAAAAAAATGACAAGTAAAAGGAAAGACCTGAACTGTTGACCCATAAATGGAGAAGACCCAGTGCCTCTGTTATGCTGTGGTGGGGTACTTTGCTGGCATAGTTTGGTTCCACTTGCCCCCTTAAAGGGAAGAGTCTCTATAAAATTTTTTATTTTTTTTAAAAAACTCGGAAAAAGAATGTTTGACAAATATTTTTTTAAATATCAAGTCTAAAATGTCATTTTTCTCTTGTCCCACTCCCCTGATGACCAAACTGAATCTTAAATAAAACAGTTAAAATTAAATTTAAATCTCCTTTTTATGGTATTATTTTTTTATTGATGTCTCGTAATTGTGGGGCCATTTTTTAATCAACATAATATTTTAAATAACAAATATTATGCATGGAATGTGTGTCCCACAACATGTTAGCACAACCCTTTTACATGAACATGTCAGTGTCTCTTAATACAAATATATATATATATATATGCATGTTTCTGAAGATCACACCTTCAGATTTACAAATTCTGCTGTATGCATTAATCCCATGATGCTGTCCAAGCCGAACTGGCTCCAATAGACACAATGAAAAGAAAACTGTCTATTTTTAAGCCAATGTACGGAACTCCTCAGGAATAAAGATTAGCTGCAGGAAACCTTCCTCCCTCAGATGCCACTATAGAAACCACTAGCAGCAAAATGCTTCTGCTTGGTTTGTTCCCTCAATAATATACAGCACACACAATAAATACATAACAAATAAATGAAAAGAAGCAGTGCTGCTCTCCCAGTAAATGTCATTTTCACTCTAGGATTGTGCACAACGTTCTGCTGAAAGATGGAGAATGTCACATTTCCTCCCATCACTAAATTATCTATAAACTCTTAATGAATAACACACGGCCATGAGGTTCTGGAAGCAACTATATTTTCCTTTGTTGAGGAAAAGTTCAGAATGCAAATAGTGGTAGCAGGGTTCATGTTTAGTCTGGACAGTTGAAACCATAAAGAATGTGGCAGAACGCTAAACTTTACAAGGTGGATGTGAATAAAAAAGATGAGCAGCTCTAGAATGGAGATTAAAGATGCATTCAGGTTCATCACTACGGTCAGTGCTGTGATTACTGTGCAGTTTGCAGTTTTCCAGACAGCGTGGCGATGGTGCTCAACAAAGACACAGTCATAGCAACCCAAGACATCTTGAAAGGCCACGGTGGAACAAGTTAAATCTAATGAAGTCACATTTCCATGTATCCTAATGAAACACTAGGTTTCATCCACGTGACTGTTAAAAAATGACCATATATTTTATTATAGACCATTATAGATCATAGATCACGGTTGATTACAATCAGTACAAAATGTCAAACGCAGCAAAACAAGAAAAACTCAAGCTGGAGAATATCTGTCTACTAGAACACCTGTCAAGTAATTGATCAAATGCTGTCTGATTCAGAGTCAACATGAATTTTATCAGTAACAGCTGCAGTTCTTGTAAACACTGCAGTAAACAGAGGCAGTAATTCTCAAGGCAAAGCTGTGATCTGACAAGCCTTGATCATCCACCCACTGCCCTCCATCACCATCACCACCTGCTGCATTCAGAGGTCTGACTATTAGAAATTACATTTATTTTTTGACATCTTGACTAAATGCATTTGTTTGTTTTAGTTCTTCTCCACTCACCAGTATATATTTTTAGATGTTTTGTGGGCCTTCGTTGCATCACTGTGCAGAGTGATGAACATTCACTAACCACTGCATTAGGAGTGTTGGACGAGGTAGGACCACCAGTTGCTGCTGTTAATGTCATGGATCTCACACGTGTCTGAGATTTAGCTCCATGTCGATATGATTCATCACATTATTTCTGCAGGTTGTCACATTCATCCCACAGATCTCCTGTTTTCTTCCTGTGTGGCTGTATTCTGTGGCATTCAAGCCATTATTTATTGATAAAAATGTGGTCTACCACATCAAACACGCCCTCAGAAGCAGCCTGGCCCCAGACACAAAGCAGGTTAGGCTCATGGGTTCAGGCTGTTGAAACGGAATTCTGACTTACCATGTGCAGCCTCAGCAGAAATTCAGATTCCTCAGAGCTGGCTTCATCTGCCCAGATGGATAGTCTCTGTCCACTGCAGCCTCAGGTTTCTCTTCTTGGCAGACAGTAGTGTGTTCTTGTAGCCCATCAAGGTCTGACATGTTATGCATTCTGGATCAGACCATGATAATTTAATCTATTTCACTGCTACCACATGACTGGTAGATGGGCTGATTGCATCCTATGCACGTGCTCAGAGAGTATATGTGTTTGTTTTCACTTTCCTCACTTTAAATCTCAGTCACAGCCTGAGAATGTCTGACACATCTCTGGACTCTAGATCTCAGAATGACAAAAATGTTGAAAACCAATATTAAATGTTATTTTTTTCTCTTAAAATGCCTGGGAAGGCTGAGAATCCCTGCTTTACAGGAAAAGCACCAACCACCAAACACCAGCCTTTAAAACACAATGAAAACAAATAGTCACAATCTCATTCACTTCCATGGATGCTAAAGCTACTTGCTATGACAGTCCTTTTCAGGTGGCAGACTTCTGTCAGATGGAACACAACATATACTAAATACAAAAAATCACAGCAGGACAGTAATAAAGTTAGCTGTGCAGTTGTTGTAGAGATCAGTATTTTTATTTTAACAGCTGATAACATGCCTGCTTGTACGAGTTGGTGCTGATTCCACAAAGAGTCAACTCTGCAGTTCACAGCTTCTCAGGACTTTTTGACCCCTCTCATGTCTTTACATTAGTAAACGGCCTAACAGCCTCTCATCGGCTTCATTTTGAGGTTTTAAGAAAACACTTTGTACTACATGCACAACACATCTGTTACATTTTAAGATGATAATATGTCAGCTGTTGTGTTACCAGCCTTTTCTACTGCCCCCGGTGGCCAAAAATAGACGAGCATTGCTTTAATTTAGTGCAACAGATCATTTTCATCATGTACACCAACACGGTCTCACACGGTCTCACGGGGATTCGTGAAACTGTTACGTAAATTTTTTGTTTCTTTTTCGTGCGCACCAACACGATTTCGTCATGTTTTTCGTGCCGCTCACCACGAAATGTTTTTCGTGTTGCTCACAACGAAACCCGCTGTGGTAATCACAGCTGAAAGTGGTTTATACCAGCGGATTCATGACGATCTATATCGTCGTATACTGCTTGTGTAATTGCGTTTGCGGCCGCCGGCCGCCGGACATTCTTTAAATTCCTATGCAAATTGGTAAGTGTACCACCGGGTTATGGTTAGGTTATGGTTAGGGTTATGGTTAGGGTTATGGTTAGGGACGATGTCATGCAAAATATAGCGTTGGATTCGCCATGGTTTTACATTAAAAATATAATACACACATTCGTTTGAAATACGTTCTGAGTGGCACGAAAAGTCCGCCGTTTAAAATACATTGGTGCGCATTTCGTGGTGAGCGGCACGAAAAACATGACGAAATCGTGTTGGTGCGCACGAAACCGAAACAAAAATTTACGTAACAGTTTCACGAATCCTCGTGAGATCGGGCTGTGTACACACAATGAATGGAAACCAATGACACCGAAATACAAAAAGTATGGCACTGTATAAATCATGTGTGAAGTACATGTGGTTCATCAATGACTTAAAATATACAAACAATTACCAACATCATTCACTTCATACTGCATCAGAACTGACCACAGCACATATCATTGGTTCAAAACTGAAAACCGTTAACAGCAACAGTTTTATTCAACCCTTTTAAGATATTCCAGATCAGTCCTACATTTCTAACTCAACTGGTTTATTAAGCTACACAGGAGGCAAAGAGAAACTCAGAATTAGATGAGAGGATTACGGTACAACATCTGTCAGATTAGTGGATTCAGGCTTTGGGTTTAAAACAAACAAACAAAAAAAGACCCCAATCAGTAGACAAGCAGTACATATAGTCTCTTACAGCCGTTATTATCCCCAGACACTCAAACATCAGTTCACTATTAATGATCTGTTTCCATCTGGTTGTGGTTCATTAGTCTGGTGCGTCCCACCACAGAGTAAACTGTCATCTGATGTGGCCAACCCTGCAGCATGCAGCTCTGGGAAATGACAGCTAGTCCAGTCTGGCTCCTGTAGTCCTCTTATCTCTGCTACTGCTGTCATCAGGAGGGGGAGGAGGGGGATGGAGGGAGACAGCTCAGCACAGAGTCCATGGAGGATGGGACGAACTCCCTGGTGAGTCAGTCAGACAAAGCAGGCTCCAAAAAGTTGGACAGTAACTTAATTAGTGACTTATTAAATTATAGTCCAAGGCAATTGATATTCTGCCCTGCAGCTAATGCAATCATATTTTGCATTTCATTTTTTTCTTCCACCAGCAGCTTGACTTTTGCTTGGTTCAATTATTTTCACCGAGCGGTCTTCTCTTCCTGTCGTTGGTGGTAATGAACCTCTACGGGGTTTCCTTGTAGTGTCATTTCATTCTCCTGTTTTATGTCTTGTCCAATTATTTGCCGTCATTCTGCTTTCTCAAATTTTCATAGAATCTTCAACTTATTCCAGTCGTTCATTGCACACGTGGACAAAATTGTTGGTACCCCTCAGTTAAAGAAGGAAAAACCCACAATTCTCACTGAAATCACCTGAAACTCACAAAAGTAACAATAAATAAAATTTATTGAAAATTAAATAATCAAAAACAGCCATTACTTTTGAATTGTTGATTAACATAATTATTTAAAAAAACAAACTAATGAAATAGGGCTGGACAAAAATGATGGTACCCATAACTTAATATTTTGTTGCACAACCTTTTGAGGCAATCACTGCAATTAAACGATTTCTGTATTTGTCAATGAGCGTTCTGCAGCTGTCAACAGGTATTTTGGCCCACTGCTCATGAGCAAACAGCTCCAGTTGTCTCAGGTTTGATGGATGTCTTCTCCAAATGGCATGTTTCAGCTCCTTCCACATATGTTCAATGGGATTCAGATCTGGGCTCATAGAAGGCCACTTTAGAATAGTCCAACGCTTTTCTCTCAGCCATTCTTGGGTGTTTTTGGCTGTGTGTTTTGGATCGTTGTCCTGTTGGAAGACCCATGACCTGCGACTGAGACCAAGCTTTCTGACACTAGGCAGCACATTTCTCTCCAGAATGCCTTGATAGTCTTCAGATTTCATCGTACCTTGCACACTTTCAAGACACCCTGTGCCAGATGCAGCAAAGCAGCCCCAAAACATTACTGAGCCTCCTCCATGTTTCACCGTAGGGACAGTGTTCTTTTCTTCGTATGCTTGGTTTTTGAGTCTATGAACATAGAGTTGATGTGCCTTACCAAAAAGCTCCAGTTTGGTCTCATCTGTCCAAAGGACATTCTCCCAGAAGCTTTGTGGCTTGTCAACATGCATTTTTGCAAATTCCAGTCTGGCTTTTTTATGAGTTTTTTTCAGCAATGGTGTCCTCCTTGGTCGTCTCCCATGAAGTCCACTTTGGCTCAAACGACGACGAATGGTGCGATCTGACACTGATGTACCTTGGCCTTGGAGTTCACCTTTAAATTCTTTGGAGGTTGCTCTGGGCTCTTTGGATACAATTCCAACGATCCGTCTCTTCAATTTGTCATCAATTTTCCTCTTGCGGCCACGTCCAGGGAGGTTGGCTACTGTCCCGTGGGTCTTGAACTTCTGAATAATATGAGCCACTGTTGTCACAGGAACTTCAAGCTGTTTAGAGATGGTCTTATAGCCTTTACCTTTAAGATGTTTGTCTATCATTTTTTTTCGGATGTCCTGGGACAATTCTCTCCTTCGCTTTCTGTTGTCCATGTTCAGTGTGGTACACACCTTTTCACCAAACAGCAGGGTGACTACTTGTCTCCCTTTAAATAGGCAGACTGACTGATTATGAGTTTGGAAACACCTGTGATGTCAATTAAATGACACACCTGAGTTAATCATGTCACTCTGGTCAAATAGTTTTCAATCTTTTATAGAGGTACCATCATTTTTGTCCAGGCCTGTTTCATTAGTTTGTTTTTTAAATAATTATGTTAATCAACAATTCAAAAGTAATGGCTGTTTTTGATTATTTAATTTTCAATAAATTTTTATTTATTGTTACTTTTGTGAGTTTCAAGTGATTTCAGTGAGAATTGTGGGTTTTTCCTTCTTTAACTGAGGGGTACCAACAATTTTGTCCACGTGTGTATCTGTGACTCATTTGCATGATGGCTTTCATAAGCAATTTGCTGCTTTCAAGTGCATGTGCACGTGCACATGTGCATACAGAGATGCAGAGGATAAACAGAAAGTCGTCTAGTGAGGAAAGCATGAGGTGACGTTTTGTTTGCAGAGGGGAAAATCCTCACTGGATAGCTGAAAACGTGAAGCTGTAGGTGACTCTGTATGGACAGAAGGATGACTAGAATCATTAAGGTTCATCCTCTGGAGATCAGAAATGTGTGGACAGTTTGTTAGCAGAGTATCTAATGCTCAACGTTAAACGTGACACACAACAGAAGACAAGTGCTGTTCCGTATTGAGTGAGCACCCGCACCCACGGGCTCACCTGTTTCATTGATTACGCATAGCATACCTGTGGACAATTCCCTCATTAGGGTCACGTGATGCAAAGCGTCAAAACGAACACAAACTGGGGCATCATGAATCAAACAAAAATAAAAACAAAATTACAGCATATTTCTAACACACAAATGATATGAGAGCACATCTCAACACAGTTGATTCAGTTGTCTAGCTGTTTCAGAACCTGGACAGACTGATATTGTAATCTCTTGACTAAACCACATGGGTCAATATATAATTGCAGGACTTTTTGTATCAGTTGACATTTTTGCTGTTTTCAGGCCTAAAATCAACCTGGCTGCCTATAACCAAACACCACATGGTATTGTTAGAGAAAGATTCTTCCAAATATTAGATATACAGTTGAGTAAAATTGAAATTGAAAGTTATTTATAAAGACATTGTCGTAAACCGGCTGACATGAGATAAATCCACACTTGACTCACACACGACTTTATATTATACAACTCAGTTTGTAAAGACATGATTACAGTGAACATAAAAAATATTACTTTTTACTTTTAATAAAAACATATGCAAGATATATCGCATGGACTTCAAAAATCCCTCAATTATATACATTATATTCAACTTACAATATCTTATAGAACTTTACTTTAAGGCATCAAATTAAAGCATATCAAAAATATGATCTGTCCAATAATAGAAAAAATAATTAAACTATGATATTTAATTTTCCTGTGATATGAAAAAATACAGAAATTTTCACCAAATGATTTGAACAACTGTCTTTGTAAAGAATGACCAAGTCAAGAATGACTGGGGTCCATCTATTCTCTATACACCGCTTTATCCTCACTAGGGTCATGGGGGGTGCTGGAGTCTATCCCAGCTGACTCGGGTGAAGGCAGGGGACACCCTGGACAGGTCACCAGTCTGTCACAGGGCTACATATACAAACACACAATCACACTCACATTCACACCTACGGACAATTTAGAGTAACCAATTAACCTCAGCATGTTTTTGGACTGTGGGAGGAAGCCGGAGTACCCGGAGAAAACCCACACATGCACAGGGAGAACATGCAAACTCCATGCAGAAAGATCCCAGGCCCAGGTTGGGATTTGAACCGGGGATCTTTTTGCTGCAAGGCGAAAGTGCTAACCACTATACCACTGTGCAGCCCATGACTGGGGCCAACATAGAAAAAAATAAAGAAAAAAATCAGAAAAATAAAAATCTACACTGTTTTGTTGAAGAAGAATCATTTGGAACATTTCTCACATGATGTAAAAATATGGCAAAGATGTCTAAAACAGTGAAAAACTGCTTTGCTTTGAGTGTCATTTAGGTTCGACTCATCACACAGAATTGTGTGGTGCTGACATGAAATAGTTATTGGTTTTCACCAAGGGGTGCATGATTATAGCCGAAATGAAGACCAAGGTTATTTTGATCAACACTGATAAAGTTAAGCGTATTTGTCACAGTTTTTCATTGATTTAGAAACCTTTTTGTACCGACCACATCATGTTGTTACATTCCTGCTATGTACAAATTATTTCTTTAAATAAGGTTCTTTTTGTTTCAGTTCAGAGCTTTTGCTCGTTGATTCTTACTACAGTTGATCAAAGTTCGCCTCACGCATTCGACGGAAGACGCTTAATAGGTGGTTGTGCACAGACGAGTCTTTGTCTTCACTCAGTTATTGCAGCACAGCAAATCAGACATGTATATGACCAAAACTAGTTTCACATGACTGAAGCAAAACACTCTAATGTCAGATATGCACGGCTGAAACAAATGATTTATCTACAGGTGCTGTTCTATGAGTGGAGCATTTTAAATGTCAGAGTCACAGTGGATCATGTTCATTTATTGTTGAAAATCAAAATGTGTTTGTACCTAATACTCAATTAATTGGGCAGCACTACAACAGAAGTTTTGTCTCCTTTTTCACAAACAATCATCCTTCTCAGTGTTCTCTCCTTGTAGTCACTCATTTTTCTCTGCACGTGTGGAGCCTGCCTGTCAACAAACTCTGTGTTTGTAAATGAAGTTCAAATATAACTCAAAGAACCCTTAGATTGGACTCATGATATTCTGTCACACACACTTGTTGCAGGTTAGTCATGGAGGAGCAGAAACATACAACTTTCTTTGTTGCATTAATGAACAATAAAAGCTGTAACATGATGTTTTCTAGTTATTTTGTCCTGCTTCACAACACAGATGTTCCTGTTGTACGTGCACATGTTGCATGGCCGATGTTGAAACTACATATCATGCAGCAAAACCACAAACCAAACGCTTCACCTCATAGTAAGTTATCCCACATGTTTCCACTCAAAACATGCCACCACACTCCTAAACGTTAAAGTGTAATTTTGTGCCACGGATACAAAGATGCTGTTATTAGTGACATGAAATGGCTGTGTTTGTACTCAAAAACTCATGCGCACGTTGTCTTGAGAAGATCTACTCTCCAGGTGTAATATATTCAGGAAGCATTCAAGAAGAAATGTGATTGTTGGTGGTTAAAGATGCATGCTGCCACCAGTAAAGAAGGTGCAAAAGTAAATGAGTAATGAAAAACAAACAGCTTTGCATCAAGCAGCAGAGTAACCAGAAGCCTCTGGAAGTGGTCTGAAGCAGATGCTGGAAGTAGAAGTGCACTTGTGTCTCCAAGATGCATACATAAATAGCCTCTTAAGTCTGCCTCTTGGGATAATTGTGGTTCATGTTATGCTGTGCTACATGAAAAAAAGCCGACATAGTCTCTGTCTTCTGAAAGCAACAGGAGGACAGCATATTGATTACAGCATCTATATGCTGTAATTTATAACATTGGCCATATGCAGACCTCCTGTCTGTGACATCAAACAGATGTCACAGACAGACAGAGGTTTTGGGGTTTGGGTTAGTTACAGGTATATAGAGAGCATTTTAACCAGCTGTGTTCCACTGTGTACTCACATACTACCTGTCAAACATTTGGAAACACCTTCTCATGTACTGGTTTTTCTTTTTTTTACATGACTATTTATGTTCTAGATTTTCACTGAAGGCATCAAAACTATCAATGAACACATATGGAATTATGTAGTAAACAAAAAAATGTGAAATTAGTCCAAACATGTTTTATATTTGAGATTCTTCAAAATAGCTTCCATCTGCTTTGATTACTGCTTTGAACACTTTTGGCATTCTCTGGATGAGCTTCATGAGATAGTCTCATTGTTACATCCCGGCTGTCTAGGGTATCGAGTGGTAAATAAAGAAATGAACGTAACATGAAACTGAATTATAGAGTGACGGGCTGTGATTTATTTTGAAAGAAAAAGGTCTACACGGAGATAACAAAATGTGAAGGAGTTTAATGCAAAAAAAAGGGTGCTACAGAAATAAAAGAACCAAACATAACCAAAAGTGAACTTGCCTAGAAGTTGTTGAACAAGTAAAAAGAAAAATATAAAGGAAACTAATGCAACAGAAATTATGTAACCCAAAGGTACAACGCTGTAGCACCCCTATCTAAACTGACAGGAACGCCTGGTTGTCACTGTAGCCATTATTGCCATTTACCTCCCCCACAGACACTATGAGCATAAATACCAATATATAATACTGGCCAGCTTCAGCTTCACCCATGAGCTGCCACCAACAAAGTGAACGGATGAGCCTTTTGACAGTTCCCACTGGCAGCATGGTAGGAGGAGACCACCCCATCCTGAACCAATCCGGCAGCTCCTCAGACTGCAGGTGGGCACAACCACAGAACCACAGAAGAAGAATGGACGACGTCAGACTGCTCACAGCTGTTCACAATAAGAATCAAGATAGGAGGAGAGCGCAGTGGCCCAGGGCCATAACACTCCTGAAATGGTTCTCCAACAGTCTTGAAGGAGTTCCAGAGATGCTGAGCTCCTTGTTGGTCCTTTTACCTTCACTCTGTGGTCCATCTCATCCTAAACATCTGGATTGGGCTTAGATCAGGTGACTGTGGAGGTCAGATCATCTGACCTATGCAGCACTCCATCATCTCCTTCTTGGTCAGACAGTCCTTCCACAGCCTGGAGGTGTGTTTGGGGTCATTGTCCTGTTGAAAATAAATGATGGTCCAACTAAACACAAACCCGATGGGATGGCATGTCGCTGCAGGATGCTGTGGTAGCCATGCTGGTTCAAGGTTCCTTCAATTCTGAATAAATCTCCAACAGTGTCACAACAAAGCACCCCCACACCATCACACCTCTCCTCCATGCTTCATGGTGGGAACCATGCACGTAGAGACCATCCATTCACTTTTTCTGGTCTAACAAAGACATGATTGGTGGAACCAAGATGTCAAATTGGACCAAAGCACAGATCTCCATTGGTCTAATGTCCATTCTTCGTGTTCTTGGACCAAACTAATCTCTTCTGCTTCTTGCTTTTCCTCAGTAGTGGTTTCTTAGCAGCTGTTTGACCATAAAGGTCTATTGGTCAGTCTCCTCTGAACAGTTGATGTAGAGATGTGTCTGCTACTAGAACTCTGTGTGCATTTATCTGGGCTCTAATCTGAGCTGCTGTTAACTTGTGATTTCTGAGGCTGGAGACTCAGATGAACTTCTCCTCAGCAGCAGAGGAGACTCTTGGTCTTCCTTTCCTGGACGGTCCTCATGTGAAGCCAGTTTGGTCGTAGTGGCTTGATGGTTTGTGACTGCACTTGTTGATACATTCAAAGTTTTTACAGTTTTCCAGACTGACTGACCTCAGTTCTAAAGTAATGATGGACTGTGGTTTCTCTTGACTTAGCTGATTGGTTTCTTAGCATAATATGGATTCTAACAGTTGTCAAATAGGGCTGTCAACTGTGGACCAACCTGACTTCTGGACAACACAACTGATGGTTCCAACCCCATTAAGAAGGAAGGAAATTTCACAAATGAACCTTGACAAACACACCATTGAAGTGAAACCATTTCAGGTTCTACCTCATGAAGCTCATCCAGAGAATGCCAAGAGTGTTCAAAGCAGTAAGCAAAGCAATAAGCTGGTGTTTTGGAAGAATTTAAAATATTAAACGATTTAGAGTTCTTTCACAATTGTTTGTTGCTACATAATTCCGTATATCTTACTGCATAGTTTGATGTTTTCAGTATGTATCTACAACGTAGAAAGAAGTAAAAATAAGGAAAAGCATTAATGAGAAGGCGTGCTTTGACTGGTAGTGCATGTTTGAACTTCTCTCTGAATTTCAGGAGTGTCAGCATTCAAATTAAAGCATATTCTCAAAGTCTAGAAGCCATATACCCTCTACAAATATGCTTTTGTGAATCTTTCGATAGAATTGCTGATCTCCTGGCAAACAATTTCAACAAAAAAAAGATTGCTGTCTCGAAATTGAATATTTTTCCCACCAATGATCTGGACTTGCGTAAGCTCTCTACCGGTCTATAATCACTCAGCTGAGTGGCAATGAAGATAATTTAACAAGATTCCATAAATTAGTCTGCAGAGGCACCAACTCCTGCTTGAGAGTCACAACTCAATCAGTCTCAATCTGGCAACACTGCTGCTTCAAGTGTAGGATGTTTAATTAGTCTCAAAACCCATGAATATGAAAACCAGGAGTACAGCCTAGTATCTGTGAGCTGAAAAGCATCCTCTGCTCTATGTGTACAAACGCAGTCCTGCATCAGGTTGTGATGAGCGTGAACTGCTCAACATTAGCTTATTAATTTGACTCTAAAGATTTGGAGACAGCACCGATATTTCCCCTCTTTGCTTGATCACTTTCACCGTCTCTGTGAGCCCATCTCCTGTGGCTCAGGTGGAACGGTGGATGGTCCACAATCAGTTGATGGTTTCAGTGGGTGAATGAGAAACATTGTGTAAAATGCTTTGTTTACCCCCATGTAGAAAACCAAGTACAGACCAGCAGCAGTTTCTCTCTGACCACATAACCAGACAACAAGTTGAGTGAACAACCACCATTCCTGCCGAGGCCTGCAATAATACGTCACTTTCTCTCTGCATGTTCTGGTCTTTCAAAGCTAAGATAAGGGTTGAGCCAGGTTTCTGAAATGTTTGGCTTACATATGCAAATACAATAAACTATGCTATACTTTAAGGACTTGTTCAGAGTACTGTCCATGAACTCCATGTACCTCAGAAGAGTCTGTGCCGGAAAACAAAGTACGTAGACATAGATTTATGAGATCTGACTTCTTGTATTGATTTTGTGACATAAGACATTACAGCTGTGTGCATACACTGAATACATCTCACTGATGTATTCAAATGATGCTGTCTGACCTCTGCTGGCTCCAGCCTTGGACACACAGTGAAGCTCCCACACCATGTTTATATCATTAATAAATGAACTGATGGAACGGTAATGTTCGCATTAGCGATTGGCAAAGGCATCAGAATATAGGCGGCTACACATGCTATGAAAGAAAAGCTCAACATACAGCTTCCTATCTGCAACATGAGCAATTTTAAGATGAATAAAGTCTGACAGTTTACGGCTATGGATCTGAAATCTGACTATATATGCTGCTTTACAGAGCAGAGATAGGTGCTCTTAAGACAAAAGCTGAAATTTTATAGAAGTTGAGAAGAAGTAGTGAAGAGTCCAAGGTTCTTCCATCACTTACAAGGTCTTCTAACCTTGAAAGCTCAAAATGATGGAATGTATTTTTAATGAGAGAAGAATCGACATTCAAACTACAAATTTACCAGCAATGCAACCTAAATTCTATTTATCATTAAAAAAAAAAATTCACCAATCAAAGCCGTTGGAGACTCCCCTCTGCTGTAACCTGTAGTTCAGCAGCATTCTTATTCAAATAATGGAGTATGTAACAGTAGCATGCTGTTAACTGTGCTTTATAGTATCTAACTGGTCTTTTTGTGACCTCCAGCTCTGACTGTGTACAACAGAACTCATTCAGGCAGCATTGTTTGGTGATCACCTCTCCGATCATAGAGCCAACACTTTAATGCACTGCTAAGGCTCGGTCACACCGAAATCCTGCAGTTAATCACTGAATTCCAAAGGAGTGCCACTATTGTCGGGCTGGGTAGATGCAGATTTCTTCAGTGTTGTTATTTATGCAATTAAAGATATGAGGCCTTTAGTTCTATTAGGTGTGGGATTTAGGTGAGCGTTCAGCTCAGAAGGCAGAATCTAGAAAAATGAAAAGTCCTATCAGTTAATCAGAGTGAAATAAATTAAACATCATTTCTAGTGATGTAGCCGTTAGCAGCATACAGTCACAGTTGGTAAAGATAGTGGACTTTGATGATAAAACCCTAAAAAAAATATGTGCCAACATACTGCTCATCATTATACAGTGGTAGTGATTCCTGATGGTTTCAACTAGCTAAGATCACATCAAGTTTAAAATAGCAGGGCTGAAAAAGACTCAGAACTTGTTTAAGCTCATTCGTTGAGAAGGATAGTTTGGATTCAGTCTCAGACTTCTCTGCACTTTTAAACTCGCAGTGGATTTCAGAGTCTTGTCTGCATTTATTACATTAGGGTTGTGCATGGTGCATCAAATTGGTTGATCATTTTAACATTTTATGCAAACTGTAACTAAAAGATGCCAAAATGAGCTTTGTGAGGTTTGTTTTTCACAGGTAGAGGGTCCTGGGTTTGAATCTGTGCTGGATTGGTGACCTGCTGTTCACCTTGTGTCAGCTAGAAAGACCCAAGCCCCATGTGACCCTCCACAGCATAAACCAGGTATAGACAATGGATGAATGGATGAATTAATAAACAACACTGAAACAGCTCCATGCATTAAACATGTGGTTTTGCATATTAATTATGTGGAGATAGTTCTTTTGTGTGTGTGTGTGTGTGTGTGTGTGTGTGTGTGTGTGTGTGTGTGTGTGTGTGTGTGTGTGTGTGTGTGTGTGTAAACCTTTCTGCTATGGAAAAGGTGTTGCATTTTCCTCAATTTGATCTTCAAGTCATCTGTTATGACTTTTTCACTTGTCAAGCGTAATTCAAAAACAATACTAAAACATTGTTTCCTTGTCATATTGTTTGGTAGCACTGCTGCTGCTCTGCACCCAGAGGAAGCTCAGGCAGACATAGGAAGAACATGCAAACCTCACACTGACCAGAGCAGCCTTTAAAGCAGCCTCTGAGCCCTGGGGATGCTTGAAAGACTGTTCCTTGATTCTGTGAGGTGCCAGTGCTACCCTGTTTACTCTTTATTTGCTCCGTTTTTGGCCATCTGGAGTCTGTATCCAACAGCTACCTCTATGTTTATTCAGATCAACATCAATATGTTCAACAGTCACATTGCTGTTTCTTTATCTGAGCATGTGCAAACAGGGTGAGAGAGACATATCATTTACATCAGAAGGTAAACTAATATTGTACTGGTAAGTAACATGGATGTATCTTGTTGTGTCCCTGAAAGTGGCCATCCTGCACAGTGGGAGTGATGTGGTGAATATTCATCAGACTAGAGCACCTAAAGTGGATTATTATACCCATGACAAGAAATACTTCCCACATATGCAGTCATCTCACAGCCCCTTTCATTCATCTTTGGGTGTCTCTACCCATGGAAGAGAAACCGCTGGTGTAAATGTACTAATCATGGGATATGGTCTGTACTTAGATGCAGAATGAGCAAAATTTGTAAAAAAAAAAAACAACCCAAAAAACAATAGCAAAGAATAGTAACTGGCTGATTTCTCTTTTTCCCTGAACAGCTGATATATTTTGTTTCTGTTTTGCAAAGATCAAACTGTATCTACCTTATTCATAGCTAACGGAAGGTATTTTGTAGCTGCAGGACAGCCTGTGGCGTGAAGCCTCGCTGCAGTCCACAGATGAGCTGAAACTACTTTGCTGGCCTTGGGCTGCTTCATACACCAGGCTTTCACCCTACTAATGATTCATGCTTCTTTCACAGCTCTGACAGGGAAGGAAATTGCCTTGGTGTACATCAACATTCATATTCTATTATGTTCTATTTTAACGAGATAGCTATAGACCTTAGGCCAGTGGCTAATCAGGTCGATGATTAACCACAAACAGTCCTGCAACCATTCTGCACTATGTCGTCATTCATGTTTCAATGAGTTCATGAAGTCAGAGAAGTCTGATTAGTTGAACTGAGCTCTCTGTATTCTCAGACTGTCTGAGCAGGAACGTGATGTTTCAGCACCTTACACAGACTAGTGACCCATAATGGATAAATATATAACAATACACATATGCAGATTTGTAATATTACACATGAAAGGCCTGCAGTATCCCAAAACTCTCTATATAAACCATTAACGTAAAGCAAAATTCAGTTCCAACCTGGAACCTATTTCATTTCTATCAAATGTAGTAACAAAGATGCAGAATCCATTAATGTGACTAAACTGCTACTCAACAAGCACCATAACACAAGCTGACAGATAACTTTAACTTAATCATGCAAAACCACTGTTATGAAACTCAAAATGATGCATAAGCCATCCAAAGACGAAGTATTATGATTATCCATTTTACTGTAACAGCATTTGGTTCATTTTAACGGCACAATATGCAAGATTTTAAGCAAAAACATGGCATTAATATGGTAACAAACAAGTGTTACTGAAAAAGATATAGTGCAGTGATGGCCATCTTTAGCAAAGAGTAAAGTCACTTCTTCTGTGGGTGTTGTATTCTTGTTCTGAGTTGTGGCAGGCGGTCTGACAGCATGTGCATGTGTGACATGTCAGTGCATGTATGTCCTTCCCTTGAAACTGTTAGCCCTCCCTGTGCTCATAAACACATTGAGATTAAACTCCCACATTGCACTGTCAAAGCAAAGGTGCAATTTAGTAATTTGAGCCATTGGCCAACAAACCAAAAAAGTACAGAGCTAGTAGTAGTCGTGGTTGGATTATTTTTTGTTGGCTCTTATTCACACAACTTTTCTGGTTGTAAATGAAATGTGAAGGGAAGGGACATTAGTGGTTCTGAAAAATGTGCATAGAACATATGACTTTATTAGCACCAAACCAAATCACAATCATATCACAACTACAATTACCACCTCATAGTTGTATGCCTTCACTAATCTGTCAAGTTGCAATTTTACATCTATGTCAATCCAGATTCATTTAACTACATAGTGAGGACACTGTGGTGTGTAAGTTCCATTAAGGCAAGCAAAAAGCAGATTCAAATTCCTTGTGAGTGTTGACATGCCTGGCAACAAAATGGATTGTAATGGAACAATCAGCCACAGCAGCAGACGATACTTCAAACATAGATGTTCTGCAAAGAAGCTACAAATTGTTGCTTCACACACATCATCAACCCAGCCGTACAAAAGATACATATAATTCTACAATTAATTCAGCAGATGCTTTTATATAAAGTGATGTACATCTGAGAGTAGATACGACACAAGCAAGGATCTATTCAGGAGAAAACAACCTGGATAAGAGACATGAAACAAGTTCAGGTGTGATAATAGGATCTTGGTGCCACAGGCAGTGCAGACAGACTAGATTTTTTATTTATTTATCTTTTTTTGCAGTCTGTTACGGGAACATTGTTCAATGAAGAGCTGAGTTTTAGTCTTTAGTCTAGTCACAAAGACTGAGAGGACTCTGCAGATTGAACAGAGTTTGGTAACTTGTTCTACCACCAGGAACCACAGAGGAGAAGAGTCCAGCTGTGGACCGGCCCTGTTGTGGTGGTTGGATCAGGAGCCTTCTGTTGGCTGAGTGTAGTGAGCAGGAGGAAGTGAAGACCTAAATGATAGAGTTCAGGTAGGAGGGAACTGTTTTCATCATAATTTTGAATGCAAGTGTCAGAGTTTTGAATTTTATGCTGCTGCATTCTTGATCTGCAGAGGGTTGACAGTGTATGCAATGAGGCCTTCCAGTAAGGAGATGCAGTAGTTAGATCCTCCAGAAAATGCGGGCAAAAATCCTTGATTCTGCGGGCTAAAATCCTTGATTATGCAAATAAATATGCAGGGTTTTTATGCCATTTTATGCGGGTAAATTGCGGAAAGTTGCAAAGTATGTGAATAGTTGTGAAATATGCAAAAAGATGCGAAATATGTAAGAACTGAGAAAAAAAGGTGATTCTTCTCCTACATCCTGTTACTAGGCTGCCACTAAGTTGTTGTTTGAGTCCTTTGTGTGCAGCAAACCTTTTGCTATGCTTCGTCGTGGAGAAGTGCTGCAACACGGTTGATTTTCTTCGGTGCTCCAGAACGACGTTGCACGAGTTGCAAAAAAGTTTCCCCCTACTTTCGTGCAGTAAATCTGGGGAGTGTTTTGCCCTGTGTTAACCCTTCCTGCTCGGCCTCGAACCGACTGCCATCTCTCTCGCTCAGACATCTCGCTCTCCCCTTCTCACACACACACACACACACGCTGCTCTCTCTCTCCCTCTCTCATAATGGAGCCACACACTCTCATAACACCGGTCTGGCTGAAATATTCGTAGGTAAATGTGATCTTTGAGCATTCGCCATTGTTGTTTTTTGTCTCTGAGCGCCGCGCTCCGCATCAGCTCGTGCTTCTGTGTGTGTGAATGTGTGTGTGAATGCGCGAACTGATGACGTCAGGCCGGGCGTCACATAAAAACTCACTCACAACTCCATTATGTTGGTTATAGTTTTCTCATTTTATGCGGTAATGTGAAATCAGGCAGGACCCGCATATTTCTCTTTTTTTACATGGAAATGTGAGATTCTTGCTGAAATTATGCGCTGTTTTGCGGGGATTATGCGGGCTTTTGGAAATAATTGGTCCCCGCATAATCAGCGGCAATTTGGTGTTTAATGCGGGAATTCATGCGATCGCATAATCGCATTTTTCTTTAGGGTCTAAGTAGTCTATGTGTGATATTACAAGAGCATGGACCAGGAGCTGTGCTGCATGTTCAGACAGGAAAGGTGTGATCTTCCTGAGGCTGTACAGGATGAATTGACATGACTGAGCAACAGAGGCCACATGAGCCTTGAAGGCTCGATCATGACTCCCAAGTTCCAGGCATGATGAGATCCTGGCAGACACAGTGTGGTCGTCCGACATACAATCACTACAGTCGTGATAACTGTGACCAATTCAGGATTTGACCAAATCTGAAATACTGTCACAGTCTCCCCTGTGGTTCCTGAGTTATGATGATGAATAATGATCAGAAACTTGTTTTGACATTGACCTTGACCTACATCCTTAAGTCCAGATCTACTAAAATTCCACCAAGATGTTCACAAGTATGGGACAACGGGAAGGACAACAACATCCTACATCCTTATGACTTCTGTGTGATATATTTCAGGATTGGAGAAAAAAATTTCACTGAAAGCCAGAAGAACGGCAACACAAATCATTACATCAGCTTCTGCTATATGGCATAATATGCAATACATGTTTATGTAAGTTTTTGTATGACAGATTACTGTGAATGCCTCTAAACTGTTTGCGGCTATCCCTCATTCACAATGATGTCAAGTAGCACTTTACAATAACTTGTAATACAAATAGTAAAAGATGCATAGTAAGAGAAAACAGTCAGATAAAACCATAGAAAAAACAGAACTGAATCCATATAGGAAAGATAATTCAGCTAAAACATGTATAAATAAAAGCTAAACAATTCATGATCATGGGCTTTAACTGACCAATCATTAACAATACATTTTTAGTGTGCTTTGTAGAGAGTACTGGGTGTCTCCTGGAGGATCCTGAGGCATTGCCATTGCCAGATGTGACAGATAATTGTCTCCAATATGTTCTCAGTCTACCCCAGGGTGTCCCACCAGCTGAATGTGCCCAAAATTCCCAAGATGAAGGCATTCTTGAGGATCTTGATCAGATCCCCAGACTGCAACTAGTTCATTTCAAAACAAAGAACAAAGCTTTACCCAGAGCTCCTTCCAGGTGTCTGAGCTCCTTTCCCTGTCTTTAAGACGAAGTTAATAAGACACAACATGTAAATACATTTTTTTAATTTGCTGGAATGAACTAAAACTGATATCTATAGAGTGGGATCCAAACCACGCTAATTTCTCAAATGTTCCTCTATTCCTTTGAAAATATTCAACACCAAATACAACACTTCTGTTAAGACATGAGGCCCAGCCATAATGCTGAACAACAGCACACAGCCACTTACAAACACACACCCCTGTTCACCTGTTTCTGTCACCAGATTTGGTACACTTTTCACTTCTGATTTAGTCCCAGCAGCTTTAATATGGCTTCCATTAGCACCTGTGGACTGCCTTTCCCTTTTAATATCTCAGCGCGGCAGAATGGTCAGATCACCCGTTCAAAGTGACCCCTATCGCTGCAGTTTTTTTTCTCCTCTACCTATCACATTGATGAGAATTAGATGCCACTCCTCCAGCCGCGCCTGTCTCCTCTTTAATTGGCATTTGATATTCTGTGGTTGTCATTTCAAGAGGGAGAACAAGGGGTTGCCATTCATCGCAGCTCCTGTAAAGGGAGGGGGCTAAGTGTCACTCAGTCTGATGGCTCTGTAATGTGTTTTGGGTTACAGACACTCCTGAGCCACCTGTCAGTTAGCTGAGCCCTCCATCTTTTCCCTTATTCAGAGGACTGAGATTTCATTTAGCCACCCCGTCCATCAGCAAAATGCTGTCCTCTTAAACCTTTCACTTATAAGCCGACTGGTTTTCTTGCACGTCCAAAGGTACAAGCAGAAATTTCTGAAATGTTCTCACCCCCGCCTCCGCCCTACACACCACACCACTGCCAACACCGTTTGGATATTACACCAAAGATAAACTTAGAGTAAACTTTATGTTTTCAAGAGCAAGTGAACGTCCTCATTGCACATAGAGTTCTGTTTTAGGAAGCCAAGGGGAGGAGGGGGTAAATGACTGAAAAATGAGAAGGCAAAATGAGCCTGTGTGTTGTTTTTACTGCTGTGCAGCTTTTAATGCCACAAGATAGTCATTTGGAAATTACATTCTGCACAAATGCAGTGTGAATCCAAATTAAACAGTAAGTAAATGTGTCATCTTCTCCCTCCATCGAAGCTCAGAGTGATGTTGCCCACTCTTTGAGGCAGACTGCTAAACAGCCACTTGAGCTCTGCTTGAGCTATCAAGCAATTTTATACCATAAAATGGGCTATGGAAAGCTTCCACATGGCCATAGTTTGTCCATATTTGTATTATTTGTTCCAACATTATCCACATCTATTTTGAATTAAAAGCAGTCTGGGCATGTTCATCTACATAATGTTATTTATTGTCCTCCTATTTAGCTTCAAGGACTTCCATGGCCATCTAGCTGCTCATCATATGCAAATAAATTACAGTGAAGCACAGGAAATCTGTAAATATGCCAAAAGTAAGAGCGTTCTCTTGAGTCTCAGCTGTAAGCCTACATTGCTTCATCTAAATTGTTCTTTCCAGTTCTAGATGTTGCAGCAGAATTCTGTGTACTGCATGTAACATGTACTTAGGCTCGTTATGTAGGGATCACGACCCCTTGATCTTGTTGCTATGTCAACTTACTGTAATTATCTTATTATGTCTAGCTAATGATCCTTGCCTGAGATAGGAATTTAATTATGACATTGTGGAAAGTTCAAATGCAAACAAGGAGCTCTGAGCACTTAAATCGAATGTTTGTATAGTTCTAATAGCTCCTTGAGGTAGGAGGAGGAGGTTGAAGCAGTAGAGGGACCAGTAGTAGTTGGTGGTGATGGTGGGATCTCAACAAGCCCTCAAACTCATACGACCACACAGGTCGCATGTAACGTGCCCCTGAAAACGACCCATGAGAGCATATTTACGTTAGCGCCCCTACGGGAGACAGGAAGGCATTACAGGATTTAATTCGCGAAACGGCTTTTCCCTCACTTTCTCAAGACAGGTTTAGGGTTATGGTTATGGTTATGGTTAGGGTTATGGTTATGGTTAGGTCAAAGTTTGTTCATGGTGACGTTTCAGCTGAGACACCGGAGTGTCGATATTTACTCAACCGCTAGAGGTCGCTTAACTTCAAAACGTAACACTCGGTCGTAATAAGAGCGTGTACAGACGACCTATGTGGTCGCTTTTTCAAGGAGGACAGTCTCCATGATCTACAGTGGCAAAATCAAAGTGTCAGATGATAATCTACACCTGCATGGATAGGACAAGACTTCAGGAAGTCTTGACTCCCTGCTGAGAGTCTCACCAAAACAATGATTGACAGCACTCTGCACATTTAAATCATGTAAGAAACACTGGTCATGAAAAGTTAAGGTTATAATATAGCCCTAAAGCTCTAAATGACTCACAAATGTTGATCACAACATTAGGCTTTCTGCCCATCAGACCTTCCATACCACTGTCCCCTCTTACGGCTGTTATTGACAATGTAATCCTCCAATCCAGTTTCTGTTGGGTACATTTGGAGCATCCTCCATGATAGCTGCATCTGTTGGGTTTATACATCCCTTTAGGCTGCCAGGTTTAAATACATTGGACTAACTCTTCCAATAATGTTTCAAAACCAAAATGTAACTTGGTACACATCTGCTGTTTGAACTGATCCACACAACACTATTCCAGTGGATGTGCTCATGCACAAGCAGGTTGGAGATGAGAGGGGAGTGGAGATGGGTGGGAAAGAGATCTAAATGTACTTACTAGATAAATATCAGTAATCTCAGTCTGATTTGAGAGAAACAGAATCATAGCCTTTACCTCTAAAATGTGTGTGACCAGAGTTATGCCTTAAAATGGCGCCTCCTATTTGTTCTTTCTCACCATTTGCAATGTAGTTGATATGCACACTCACTAACAATGTCCATTTCCATTCATACATGTAATTTCTTTGTGACTCTTTAGTGACACCAGAGAACATAGAATGAAATGTCAAAACAGTAGAACCAGTCAAGCAAGAAACGTTGATTATCCCATAAGGATGCAGTAGTCCGTTCTCATCTTCAGTATGTATGTTGGAGCCAGTTGAAATAATTCCATATGAAAATCTAAATGAATTTGATTTAAAAAAACAGACTGTTATGAGCAGATAAATGAGTTGGAGCATCTCCTAGTGACTGCCAGCAGTGGAGGAACAAACTGTGAAATGTTGACAGCGTGTTTGTGGCTCTCCTGGAACAAGTCTGATCCATGGTGGTTCCAACTTGCAACTGACAAGAATTAAAGGATCTACTGCTAATATCTTGGTGCCAAATACCATAGGACACCTGCAGATGCCTTGTAGGATCCAGGCCTGGGCAGGTCACTGCTGTTTTGACAGTACACAACAGTGTACTAGACAAAGGTCATAATGCTTTGGCTTAACCATGTGTATTTTTTCACAGCCAAGTGAACCCAAACCAGAACAGAAGTGAATGGCAACAGTGGAAAATATTTTTTTCTTATCATAATTAGGAGACAGTAACAAGTTTTACACAGTCATAGGTTTTGTATAAAAAGTTGTTATATTCTGTTCTCAAACTTTGGTTTGATTGAGTGTATTCTTATGGAGTTTTTAGGAGTGTTCACTCCTCCCTCTCTGGCAGCATAGATCAGTCAATCACAAGGAGATCCTTTGATAGAGGTGCATGTCTCTCCTTGGCCAGGTATGGGTACAGGCAGGAGAGAAATCACTTGGGGAGCTATAGGGAACCTTTTTGTTTCGTTTCCACCATGTTCCTGTCAGCAGTCAGCACTGTAAAAGAGCCCAACGGGACCTGTCAGCGTCTGTCAAAAAGTGCACACAGAAAAGAAGCCAATGCCTTACTCAGTTTAGCAGAGAAATTGGAGAACTACACACATTTGCACCATTAAACTCAAATGACTGCACCTTTCTGCAGGCCTGCACACACACATACTGTATACACAGCACTTTCTCACACTAACAATACTCAGCCAAGTGTTACACTTGCTTACCATGGGAGACAACACTGACAGTTTCAAGCCAAGTGTGGAGTTTGACTTGTGGAAAAAAAAATCCTTGTTGTTTTAGGTTCATTACACTGCCATCCAATTTGTTTTGGAATTGATTTTATAATCATTTCAACTACATACAAGGGATTGCATAGCAAAATCCTCAAGTACCCCACACTATCCCTCATAATGTCTGCAATCATCACAACAGTGCCTTCTAATTATACACTCCAGCATGCCTGGAATTAGGTTCACACTGAATGATTTCACACCTCACAACTTACTTCTGATGCCAGCGTTCAGTGCCAGTGCAGCAGGTAGTGTGTTCTTAATGAAGAAATCAGAAAAAATGTTAAATATTAAAGTTTAAAACATTGTCATTCCCACTGAGCATGCAGGGATTTAAAGAGTCATCCGATAACAAGGCTCTCATCGAGCTGTGGGGCTGAATCACCCCTGAGACTAAACTCCCATCAAACAACCTTGGGTGCATTCCTATCAGTGATGGCAAATAGCTAATTCAACATGGGTTTAATGACACTACTTTGATAAATATGAGGTACGGGGTCCAGAAAGGACAGCGGTACAAGTCTGTAGCTGACAATACAGAAGTGTTTTCTATCTTTCCAGTTTGTCTATTATTCCTATTGTTATTCTTTCTCTTCTTTCAAATGGATTAGACCTCATTTTACCAAACTTTTATTTTTAGCATAACTTCAGATGACTGCAGAAGTACCGTGTGAGTGTACATGGTTTATAAAAACGCATAAGTACAAAAAGAATTGTAAAGCATCATTAATATATTAATGTGACATGGATAGCAGTCTGTATGTTTATTAGACCACTATACACATCAGTAACCATTTATGTCTCCCACGATGTACCGATATGCCATAACTGCATCCTCAGTTAAGCTTTGAAGGAAACATAGACTCTGCCTGATTATGTTTGTTTATAATTATCACAAACACATTCCTAATCAACACATATTTGCCATTTATTTTATTGTTCCTTGTCAGTCAAGCAATCACTTATCGGCAGGACTTGTTACCCCAGTAACCCAAAAACTGGAGGAAAATGTCAACAGCAAATAAAAATATAGTCGTTTTATATGTGCTGTCGCTGTCTCCCCTCATGTTCGTACACACACTTCATGGCTTCTCCAAACTAGAAATTGTTTTCCACACTGTCACAGGAGAGAAAATACAAATGACTTTTCTTTCAAACAACATATGAGAATGCAGTTTAATTGCAGAGGGACGTTCATTTTCTTCTTGGAAGAACACAATTATTGCAGTTTTGAAAAAAAAAACAATAATTAAAACTGACATAGAATGTCTCTGTGGAAGGTCACTAAATGTGAAGTTATCATGATAATCACATAACATGCTTCACTTAGGTTTTATGTAGCAGCCAAGGTGGTTTAAGGGTTAATTAAAGTGTTCTGTGCATTTTTTTCCTTTCAGTGTTACATTGTTTTGTTATCTAAGTAATACGTGGAGCTGAAGTGGCTGCCAGGCTTTCACTCACTATTGCAAGGTTAGCAACACTGCATTAGATTATGGCCCCTCTGCTAGGTCTATTATGGTCTTTCCTTACATTTATATGTGTACAGTTTTTAGACTAGCAGAATGGACAGTGCTACGAGCGTTTTTATAAAGTAGTAGATGAATATGCATGTGTGTTTAATTAATTAATGTCCTGGAGCTGTGAGCCGTCGACCACCATGTTCCTGAGGTAACGTCATCATGTTCTAACCATGCTGTTTTATGTTGTTACTAGGAACGTGGCAGAGGTTTTAAATACATTTCATGGTGTTCAGTTGTCAACTACAATGTGTCGAGTTGTGCAGTCTCAGTCTGCCAAATCTTTTGGAATGTGAGTTTCTTTTGAAATTGTGCATTGTACATTTTGATATAGCAGTTATGTGTTCATGATTAAGGAAAATGTGTTTGTTTGGCTTCCTTGGTTTTCTGTCAAATGGCCTGACCAGCTGCTGTATTTCTCCTGTAACTGTACAAGCTACTTTACTGCCTTCATTAATGTCAGAACTACACATAACAAAACATATTGAAGTGATCAGAAAAGTGGCCTTCAAATTCAACTTAGAAGTTGATCAGATGCCTCACCATTAAAGAAAAGAGACCTGAGAAAAGGGATCTTAGGATTTAAAGAGTGTAAATACACAGTACTCTGTCTTACATTTGATCCGTCATCAATGAAAGTCTGATTGGAGTTTTTGTCTACTGCTAAGACACGAATGAAACATTATAATCTATGTCATCACCTCTTTAGCACAGTAGAAATCGTCTCTTGCAAATGTGTTTAAATGTTAGAACGCTTCTTTTTTTCATTTGTTTCACATGTTTGTTCAGTAGGCTACTTGCAGAAATGTCTATCAGGCAAAACACAAAAACCACTGTTCAACAGTTTGGAGTCATCCAGACAATTCTATGTTTTCCATTAAACTCCTACTTTTATCCATGTGCTAACATAACTGAACAAGGGTTTTCTAATCATCAATGAGCCTTTCAGCACCATTAGCTAACACAATGTAGCATTAGAACACAGGAGTGATGGTTGCTGGAAATGTTCCTCTGTACCCCTATGGAGATATTCCATTAAAAATCAGCCGTTTACAGCTACAGTAGTCATTTACCACATTAACTATGTCTACACTGGATTTATCATTCATTTAATGCTATCATCAGTGAAAAAAATGCTTTTCTTTCCAAAACTAAGGACATTTCTATGTGAGCCCAAACATTTGAACGGTAGTGTAGCTCTACCTCTGTATTGCTTTGTGCAAACATGGATCAAAGAGGCCAAAGCCAAGCAAGGAGGCCATGTCAGAGGGTCTGGAGGAAGAGGAGTTCACATGCATGTTTATTTACAGTGTCCAGCATTTCTAAGCTTGAAAGAAGCAAGGAGTAGTCAGAACAAAAAAACATTTTGATGCAGTACAATAAAAATATTTGTTTCTGAGTCTGGGTGAAACTATTTGTTGGTTATTTGGTGCAGAAAGAACACAGGACAAAAAATGCTCCCCATTAAATGTCTGAATTTGTCTAGGTGCTTACTGGAGTGTTTTTTTTTTTTTCTTTTTTCACACCAATGAGAACTCATGGGCACAAAAAAGCTACACACAGAAATAAAACAAAAAATAAAGAAAATGTGTCTTTCATGATCTCAGAAGGCGGACCCGAACAGAAAGCCACACTACCAAGGCCGGTGGAACTGAGAAGGAGTTTTATTGTAAAGGGGATGAATAGTGGCTCGGTGGGGGGAAACCAGAGTGCAGGAGCGGGGAGCGGCTGATGTAGTGGGAGCTTGGCCCGGTGGGTCTGGAGCCAGGGTTCCCTGGCGGCCAGACATTGGTGGGGGCAAGGTGTCCAGCAGGTGGCGAGGGGTTCGGAGGAGGTGGAACGTCAGGCTCTGATGAACCGGGGGGCCGAGGTGTTAGGTTGGCCGGGCAGAGGAGGACGTCTCACCGGTGGTGTTCTAGGAGGTTCCGGGAGGTAAGGAGCAGCCGGTTGTGTTGCGGGTTCCAGTGATTGGGGAGGGAAGCAGGTCGGGGTTCCAGGGAGGGGTCCAGGCAGAAGGGGGGATCCAGATGGGGGGAAACCAGTGCCGAATGGGTTGGGGAAGGTGGACGAGGGTTCTGGGTGGCGGAGATCCCGGACAGCTGGATCTGGGTGAAGGCAGAAGAGAAACAGCGTTAAAAGGTGTCAAAGGCTCAGCAGACTTTCAGGAGGCTAGAGAGAAACTGACCCTGGAGTCTTGGTCAACAATCTGGCAGGGAGTGGAAGGATGAGCCAGTTCTTATTGCTGAGGAGTGTAATCAGGTCGATATCCTTCAGCTGTCCGGGAGCCGTAGAGGTGGTTGATTGCCTGAGTGGAGTCAGCTGGGAAGCTGAACTCCACTCAGGCATCGAGCTGTAGAGGGAGAGACAGGGCAGAGGAGCGGATGGGAGACCGAAGGGAGACACATAGACAGAAACCGAGGGACAGAGAGAGAGGGGAGCAAGAGTGGAAGAGAGAAGCATGAGAGGGAGAGGAGCAGGAGAGGAAGAGGAAACAGATGGGGAAAAGGGGTATTTGGGATGTCAGGTGGGAAGGACGGGGGTGAGGAGGGAGCCCTGACAGTGTCGTCTCTTAGAACCTCAATGAAAAGTAAACGGTGTGGTTTGCACAATGATCAGGGTTCATTATCCTTAGACAAAGGAATGCTGTGCTTCACCCTTTTAGCCCATTTTTATAACAAAATATAGACAGACAGACAGATCGATCGATACTTTATTAATCCTGAGGGAAATTCAAATCCCAGCAAATGGTACATGTGTATTGCACATGGTAGTTGCTAGAGGTACGGACCCGTACTTTCCATTTGCCAATCAGATACGCGAGATCTGGTCACGTGACTCCCGGTAGACGCTGGAGGTAAGGACCCGTAGCATCGGTACTACAGGTACGGACCCTAAACCTGACCCTCTAACTAACCCTAACCTTTGCTTACCTTTCAACAGTTTGCAGTGGTTAGCAGCTTCTTGACTCGCGAGACTCGTGTACGGGTCCGTATCTGTCTGGCAAATGGAAAGTGCTGTACTCATAGCCTGTGGGCTACGGGTATGGGTCTGTATCTGTAGACACTACCATTGCACATATAAGTTGTATTTTGTCCTCTATTGTGTGCTGACTAATTGAAAGAGAATACTGATTAAACCACACGTTTTCTGGGTCAGTATATAATTACGGGAGTTTTTGTAACATAGTTGACATTTTCCATGTAAAATTTGATATGTTGCCAAAACAGAAATATCTGTCATGATTATCTGAACTTAATAAAAAGAACACAATCCAAACTATTTGTGAATCAGCTCATTTTATTATAGTTTAGCTCATTAGAAGGTGGTTGGTATTAAATTCAGACGGTTATTTAGCTGACATTTTAGTGATATTCAGTCTTTTTGTTATTAATAAGTGATTGTTTCCATAATAAATAATTATGGAATTTGTAAAGACGTGATCATAAAGAACATTAAAACATTTGTTATTTTACTTTTAATAAAAATGTATGCAAGGTATATCCCATGGACTTCAACAGTCCCTCAATTACATATTGATCCATCTGGTTTAATGAAAATATTTGCTTGTGTCGGATGTTTTTATTGTTTTGTGGGTGTTAGAGCAGTTTGCAAACAAAATGTGTCATTTTGGCGACATTCAGTAAATGAGACAAACTGTAATTTTTCACTCACAGAGGAAGCATCTATACGGTGGCTCTTTAATTCCTCGTGTGTCATTGTGTTCCAAAGGCCTGAAGAAGCTGCAGGATCCATGCATGTAGACACACACACACACACGCTGGAAAGCGTGTTGTTGAGTCCTGTTGGATTATTTATGCTTCCTGAGCTTCCTCACAGTAAGCAAGCACCATTTCACAGGCACATCATGCCACAAAGCTTGAGTCATCAGATGATGCCTAAACCAAGAAGCACACAAGTATATTCCACCATTTAATAAGTGAGCAGAAGGATTAAGATATCAACGGCATGTCTACAGTTGTTGAAGGATTGCACGTGCTGCTGTGGATTTCAAGTGCATGCATGTCAGTAGGCCGGTTTTGCAGCGATAAAATATGTCTTTATTGAACTCCAGTCAGGACTGCGAGGCTGAACTTCGTTGTGAACTCAGACTGACTACTATTAGACACTCCAAGCTTTTCTTCTGTCTTTGTCTGTCTGCCTCTGTCTCCAAACTCCCCGCCTCTCTATCAGATCTGATGAAATAGTGGACTGCCAAGCCACCGGCATTTAAAGACATCTGAGCAGCTGCCAGCCATTTCATATGAGATTTTCAGACGGCAGAAAAGGCCTGCGATCCGTCAGATTGGGGAGCGCTGGGTGCTGCCAGTCTCTTCCTCATTCTGCCTATTAAACCCTCGGCAGGGATTCCTGAACCCGCTGCTCACTTCCAAACAAGCCTCGTATCTGTACATACAGCCAGATACTGCAGTGCTAAGGCTTCTTTCAACTGTTTTTCCAACTGAATAGATTTCCTTTAGGCTGTCTCTATGAAGAACATCGTCTCACACATGCCTGTGGTTCAAATTCTCAGCTTCAGTGTCCAAACTCCCTGTGGCAACAGCTGTCTTACCCCTTAATAAAACAGGCTCAGGGCAAACAAAGATTTGTAGTCAGATACAAAACATCCTGTATTTTTCACCTTTAGACGTATTTTCATTATATCTCAAATAAATTCTTCAGATGAAGAAAAATATGGAGGAATTTCTCATGGTCAAGCAGGAATAGGGTAAAGTTGCTATGGCAACACACTTTTTGCAGGTGAATCAAACCTTGATTGCAACCAAAACCTTTTTTAAGAGCAATTATTAAAAATGAACTGCTGGTCTGAAATGCTGTGTTTTGTTTTTCACTCCAGCAGGTATGTGAAGAAAAAAATCCTCCTGTCGCTATTCTCTGAAGTGTTTATCCTTATTTTAATTGCTACGAACTGCTGTACAACACAAATCAGCCTTCAAGGAATGCAGGGATTGTTAGTCTCCCTTTTCATTTCAGGATAAAATAACTCCTTTATGTCTGGGTTTTTCACAAGGACATTAACTTTGTGGGACTCATTTATCATGTAAAGAATTTATTTGTTTCAAGATACATGATGCAAATTAGATTTTTTTAGTAATTCAAAAGATGAGTCTGGTTTACTTTTATTCTTTCATTTTGTCAACAAATCCAAATAAATGATCAAATGGAACAATGAATGTATCCAAGCAACATGAAGGACTGATATACCTCATTACTCTCTGCTGTAGGGCTCCACTGTTGACCTAAAAGTGTTCGAGAACATATCTGTGAGCCACATTGTCACACTGAAATGTTCCATTATTACCATGAACACACACCGAGTTGATTTGGACTCAGTTCCACATATATTGCTGCCAGAAATACTCATGAGAAAAATATTCACAAGAGCACCGAATCTGGATAAATATGAAGCTGAAAATATTCCCAGGAAATGCATTTCCTTCCGTTTGCTAATAATTACACTCATCTGCGGTTTCGGAAAATGTACTTTTACAGCCACTGAAGTCAAAGACTGGGCGGATTTTTCAGTTAAATAACCCAAATTTAGTCAGTAGTGGCTTCTCAGCTGGCCAAATTAATGGAAAAGAGACATTTGGAAAAGTTGTAAGTAAGTCTAAAAGATCAGACTGCGCTCTATCACAACAAGTCAGGCTGTTTCAATCACAAAGCTGTCAGAAACACATCAGTTAATTACATTTGACAAATGGGTGGCAGTGTGAATGAACTTTAAATATAATTGTCAGAATCAGTGCCAGTTGTTTAAATCAGAGGTCTCAGCCTTAACGTTCTCTTCAAAGTAATTCAGATTTCTACAAGTCATTACAAGGAGGAAAGTAGCAAAATGATTTTAGACAAAATATAGAATGCCGTTACCTCACTGAAGGAAGTATAAATACATTCAGTGGAATGCTGAAGGAACAGAGTCAGACCACTCTAATCGCCCACCACCAAGTTGAGCAAATTCTGCAAGGGCCCTCCGTCCTCACCATGTCAAAACAAGTGTCAGTGTGCAAAACTCAGGCAAAACTAACCTCCTGGTCATGACAAGAGAAGAGAAAGTAATCTGGTAAACTTGTATAGTTTTTTCTCCAAGTTTGATGCCAGTACATACAATATACACTACCATTTAAAACTCTGGGGTCATGTCCTTAGTTTTGAAAGAAGTTTTGCTTTTTTTTTCACTGATGATAGCATTAAATGAATGATAAATCCAGTGTAGACATAGTTAATGTGGTAAATGACTATTGTAGCTGTAAACAGCTGATTTTTAATGGAATATCTCCATAGGGGTACAGAGGAACATTTCCAGCAACCATCACTCCTGTGTTCTAATGCTACGTTGTGTTAGCTAATGGTGCTGAAAGGCTCATTGATGATTAGAAAACCCTTGTTCAGTTATGTTAGCACATGGATAAAAGTGTGAGTTTTCATGGAAAACATGGAATTATCTGGATGACCCCAAACTTTTGAATGCCTGTGTAGTTAAAGCTGCTGTCCGGAGTTTGAATCGCAGCGTCTCCCAAAACACTGTTGGTCCCTCCCTCTGATTTCGCCCCTTTATTTGTGCACGTGTGCAGTACATGAGAGAAGTGCCCGGAGTGCTGCAGCATCTTGCCTGTTTTGCTGTTTTCCCCTCTTCTACATTTAGTACATTTAGTAAATAATAAAGGAATTACGTTAGAATGCTGTATTGAGTCTAACTTGTCCTAATACCAAAATAACATGAATCTGCTAGGACGAACGAGTAAAGTTTCAGTATGTGATTACACTCGTGTATCCCTCTCGATGACGTTGTTTATCAAACTTAGTGCATTTACGCGTGTATATGTGTTACATTGTTTATTTATTTCTATCTAGAGTTCAGAATTGCATGACTCCTCTGACGAAGAGTATGTCCCAGACGCCCCAACATCTTCCTCCAGAGGTCGGGCATCTAAACGAAGCCGTCAGGCGGGCTATGGAGGCCGTGGTCGGGGAGCGACGCGAGCACCCCGAGCGAAAAAACGTCCTACAGTCTCTTGGCCTGACAAGCCGTGGGATTGGTAACTTTTCTGGAAGTTGCTGAGCCCTGATGCTCTCTCCTCCACAAGCAAAACAAATGTGCGCGCGGTTGCGTAGTGCGTAGCTCGCCCACCTCTGCATGGGCTTGCTTGCTGTGCGTTGATTGACAACCGTTGATTGACAGCATGACAAAGCTGAAGCTCGAACTTGATTGGTCGGCAGCAACCGGCGCTTTTTGGAATAACATGGGGGTCTATGAGAGGAAGGCGGAGCTCAGGAATAAATTTTCATATCGCGTCATACTAACTTTATATTATAGTATCGAACTAGACTAACACATTTAAGCTTTGTTAAAAAATGATACATAAATTGAAAACAAACGGAAACTCCGGACAGCAGCTTTAAGTCGATGTGCCAGTTTGCAGTTTATTTTTCTCTCGTCTGTTTGTCTCTCACACTCAGAGTGATAAAAACCCAAACAGATTGTGAAATTAGGTTGCACCACACACATAAAATTATTCTTCTCCATTTCCTGAAATATGTGCACATTGGCAAATAATAGTGCATAAAACTCTACACATTATTTTCTCACTGACTGTGCCAGAGGGGGTAGTCAGGCACCAGAGCAGCAGATCATGGGGAAACAGAAACAAATGGAGGCTGTGGTGCAACAACTTGCTGAAACACTACTAATGTATTTTGGTGAGGAAAAACAAAAGCTTGGGAAGATGCCATCAACATAGTCCGTTTTAATGTCTGTAACTAGCATTGCCACAAGAGCTGCACTGTTCAGCATTGCTTGCCAGCAGCATCCGTTGCTCTGAGCGGTAGCATGATCATCACAGTCCAGATTTTAACTCTTACATATCACTTCAGGAGGTTTCAGCCTGGATCTGTAAACCAAACACATTATCAAATATCTCTGGGTTCACACGAAAGTGCTCATTCGGTTGTTTGAAACTGGAGTAAAGCCCCTTGAAACTCAATTCAATTCAATTCAATTTTATTTATATAGCGTCAATTATAGTCAAATCGTCTCAAGACGCTTTACAGAACCCATATGCCTGACCCCCAGAGCAAGCCCAAAGGTGACAGTGGCAAGAAAACACCCTTTTAACAGGGAAGAAACCTCGAGCAGAACCCGGCTCTATATAGGGGGGACCCATCTGCCTGCTGGCCGGGGGGGTTGAGAGGGACAGAAGAGGGCAAGGGGGAGGGATGGGAGAAGAGGGAGGGGTGGGAAAGCAAGGAAAGTACAACACACATTTGGATACATGTATGACAGGATATGTGACACAGACAAAGTATAAGCTAACATTGAAAACTGACTCATAGTTTACTCTGATGATGTACGGCTCTGACATTAAACATACTCCATATATAGCTAGCAGTAAAATTCAAACAGTATGTAAGTTAGCATAACAAGTATAGTGAAGGCAATGCAGAGTTGACTGGTGGAAAAAGGGAGTTGGAAGCAGAGGGCTGGAGGAAGGTCAGCAGCAGCATCCCACAGTGGACATGATGGAGACTGGACCAGCTGGTGGAACATCAACCGCAGATCTGAAGCATCCAGCTCTGGGACCAGGGACACTCGGAGAAATAACACAGGGGGAAACAGAGTGAATGTACTGCAATAACGGTATACATATTAAATGTAAAGGTAGATAGAGAAGGGCTCAGTGCGTCAAGAAAAGTCCCCCAGCAGCCTATAGGCCTATAGCAGCAGAACTAGGGGCAGAATGAAGGGACGTCCAAGAGGGAGTCAGCTGTGCAATGAAGACACAAGCCGAACCCCTCTGGGTCACCCAGTCAGCCCCAACTATAAGATTTGTCAAAAAGGAACGTCTTAAGCCTGGTCTTAAAAATAGAGAGGGTGTCTGCCTCCCGAACCCAAACTGGGAGCAGGTTCCACAGGAGAGGCGCCTGATAACTGAAGGCTCTGCCTCCCATTCTACTTTTAGAAATTCTAGGAACAACAAGTAAGCCTGCAGTTTGAGAGCGAAGAGTTCTACTAGGATAATAAGGTACTATCAGATCTTTAAGATATGATGGAGATTGGTTATTAAGAGCTTTATATGTCAGAAGAAGGATTTTAAATTCTATTCTGGATTTAACAGGAAGCCAGTGAAGAGAAGCAAGTATAGGGGAAATATGATCTCTTTTGCTAACTCCTGTCAGTACTCTCGCAGCAGCGTTTTGGATCAACTGTAGATGTTTGAGAGAGCTATTTGGACAACCCGATAATAAGGAATTGCAATAGTCAAGCCTGGAAGTAACAAAAGCATGAACTAATTTTTCTGCATCACTCTGAGACAGAATGTTCCTGATTTTTACAATATTACGCAGGTGAAAAAAGGAAGTCCTACAGACTTGCTTTATGTGTGAGTTAAAGGACATGTCCTGGTCAAAAATAACTCCAAGATTCCTCACGGTAGTACTGGAGGCCAACGTGATGCCATCCAGAGTAACTATTTGCTTTGAAAGCGAGTTTCTAAGATGTTTGGGGCCAAATACAATGACTTCAGTTTTGTCTGAATTTAGCAGTAGGAAGTTAAGTCATCCAGGTTTTAATGTCCTTAAGACAATCTTGCAGTCTAGCTAACTGATCAGTTTCATCTGGCTTCATAGATAAATACAATTGTGTGTCATCTGCATAACAATGGAAGTTAATACAATGCTTCCTAATAATATTGCCTAAATGAAGCATGTATAATGTGAAAAGTATCGGTCCTAAGACAGAACCCTGAGGAACTCCATGATTAACTTTAGTATGCTCAGAAGAGTTATTGTTGACATGCACAAACTGGAACCTATCTGATAAGTAGGATTTAAACCAGTCCAGTGCTGTCCCTTTAATGCCAATTAAATGTTCTAGACGCGGTAATAAAATTTTGTGGTCGATTGTGTCAAACGCTGCACTAAGATCTAACAAAACAAGTATAGAGACTAGTCCATTATCTGATGCTATGAGAAGGTCATTAGTAACTTTTACCAGAGCTGTTTCTGTGCTATGATGCACTCTGAAAGAGCAATGGTAGGTTGGATATCGGTCTATAGTTAGCTAACACATCTGGATCTAATGTGGGCTTTTTAAGCAAAGGTTTGATGACAGCAACCTTAAAAGCCTGTGGTACATAGCCTGTTACTAGAGAGAGATTAATCAGATCTAACATTGAAGAATTAATTAAAGGTAAAATCTCCTTAAAGAGTCTAGTTGGGATAGGATCTAAAAGACATGTTGATGTTTTGGATGTAGAAACTGTTGAAATTAGTTCAGAGAGACATATAGGAGTGAAGAATTCTAAAGATTCATCAGGTCTAACAGCCAATTCAAAAGCATCTGTGACATTTGTAGGAAGGGCCAGATTAATTTTTATCTCTAATCAGAACTATTTTATGTGTAAAGAAGCTCATGAAGTCGTTACTGGTTAAAGCTAAAGGAATACAAGGTTCAACAGAGCTCTGACTCTTTGTCAGCCTGGCTACAGTGCTAAAGAGAAACCTGGGGTTGTTCTTGTTCTCCTCTATTAAAGATGAATAATAAGTTGTCCTGGCATTACGAAGAGCTTTTTTTATAGATTACTAGACTATTTTTCCAAGCCACATACACTTCCTCTGAATTAGTGGAATACCACTTTCTTTCCAGCTTCCGGGATGCCTGCTTTAAAGTCCGCAGCTGGGAATTATACCAAGGAGCAAGTCTTCTCTGAGATAGAACTTTCTTTTTTACAGGTGCAACACTATCAAGAGTTGTACGCAGTGAGGCTGAAGCATTATTAACATAATAATCCACTTCTGTGGGGGTAAAATAATAATAATTGCCTTCTGATTTATCAGTAAATGTTGCTGAAGTAAACAGTGAGGGTATTATTTCCTTAAATTTAGATACTGAATTGTCAGACAAACACCTACTGTAATGATATTTGTTCTGAGCTGCTAAACAATCCTTTACTTTAAATTGAAATGTTATCATAAAATGGTCAGAAAGAAGAGGGTTCTGGGGAAATACTGTTAACTCTTCAATTTCTATGCCATAAGTCAGGACAAGGTCAAGAGTGTGATTAAAACTATGAGTTGGGTTATTTACATGTTGAGAAAACCCAATTGAGTCTAATAGTGAATTAAAAGCTGTTGTAAGGCTGTCGCTGTCTACGTCAACATGAATGTTAAAGTCACCCACAATAATGACTTTGTCTGAACTGCGCACTAATTCAGATAAAAAGTCTGAGAATTGAGATAAAAACTCAGAATAAGGAGCAGGAGGACGATATATAACAACAAATAAAACTGGTTTCTGAGCTTTCAAATTTGGATGAGAGAGACTAAGAGTGAGATTTTCAAATGAGCTGTAATCAGGTTTAGGCCTCTGGTTCAATTTTAAACTAGAATGGTAGATTGCTGCTACTCCTCCTCCTCGGCCTGTGATTCCAGGAATATGACAGTTAATATGACTAGGGGGAGTTGATTCATTTAGACTAACAAATTCTTCCTGCTGCAACCAGGTTTCAGTCAAACAGAACAAATCAATTTGGTGATCAGTTATCAACTCATTTACTAGCAGAGATTTAGACGAGAGAGATCTAATATTTAACAGACCACATTTAATTTTCCTGTCTCTGTGCTCTGTTGAAATAGTGGTATTAATTTTTATTAAATTTTTATGGTTACTATTTCTTTTGTATATTTTTGATTTGTTTAATTTATTGAATTTTGGTGGTCGGGGGACAGACACAGTCTCAATAAAGCTAACTGAATTACTGGAGGGTGACAGCTGTGAGGAAACTGCAGAGAGGTGTGTAAGACTACAACTCTGCATCCTGGTCTTAACTCTGGGTTGTCATGCTTTAGGAGTACTAATAAAATCAGCCATATTCCTAGAAATGAGAGCTGCACCAGCCAAAGTGGGATGGATGCCGTCTCTCCTAATCAGACCAGGTTTTCCCCAAAAAGAGCTCCAATTATGTATAAAGCCCACGTCGTTTGATGGACACCACATAGACAACCAGCGGCGAAACGACGACATGCGGCTTAACATGTCATCGCTGGTCAGATCAGGCAAGGGTCCAGAGAAAACTACAGAGTCCGACATGGTTTTGGTGAAAGTACATACCGATGCCACGCTAATTTTGGTGGCCTCCGATTGGCGTAACCGGGTGTCGTTACCGCCGACGTGTATAACAATCTTACTATATTTACGATTATCTTTAGCCAGCAGTTTCAAATTTGCTTCTATGTCGCCCGCTCTGGCCCCTGGGAGGCATTTAACTATGGTCGCTGGTGTCGCTAGCTTCACGTTTCTGACTATGGCGCTGCCAATGATCAGAGTTGGTTTCTCAGCGGGTGTGTCGCTGAGCGGGGAAAAACGATTAGAAACATGAAGCGGTTTGTGGTGAGCCGGGACAGTGGGCTTTCACTCCTGGAGTGAAAGCCTGTGGAACCTGTGCAGTGTTTGTGCGACTTCCAGGGTTATGTTCTGTGACTTTGTGTCGAAATGAAAATGAAAAACATTTATATATTATGTTTGATAAGCACCAAGGGGCATTAACTACCCAGCATTGTTTATAAGCTGCAGCTTGGAAGATAGAACCACGTCATGTGTGAATGTGTTCAGATGCTAATGTACAAAATGAAACCTGTGCCCTCCAGCAGGAGCCTCTGTGGGGATGAGTCCACACATTTACAAGTGTGATGACACTCCTGGTAGGTGTACACTATTTAAAACAGCACAACACAATGACTAAACAGGCTCTCAGTCAGGGTTTAGTTCCAACTCTGGATACTGACTACTTAATAAATACTGAACTTAAACCAATTAGCTGGGCATGACTCCACAGCTGCCCTTTGTTCTGAATTTTGGATTAATATTACTGTCAAGATGTACTGATGTCAAGATTCTATAGTACATATTCTATTCAATGAATGGGTCATTCCAGAACTGGAGGACAATTTGGCTTCAAAATAAACTTTCTCTTTTACAGTTTTCTGCTCCATTTTCATCTAAAAATATGTAATAAAATATCAAAAGCTTGATTGTCTCAGCTTCCACATCAATAGCATTTTTATTCCATGTTTTCTGTGTTGTTGCTAACCCTACTCTAATCCTTGCTAATGTGATCTTTTTCTCAGCAGTAGAAGCTAGATATTTAGCTAGCTGTTACTGCTGACCACTGATGGAAAACAGTCCAAAGAATGAGTCTGATCCTGATAATATGAGGTAGAGTGAGACATTCAATCAAGGCTGATAATGTGATGAAAAAATGGAAAATAGAAGAAAGGACATAACTGTTTGATGATGTTAATTCCAGCGTATCACGTATTTTACTGTTTTCTTTTTCTTGTACCAGCTAAAAAGGTTATGCTGACATGTTGTGGGACACACATTCCATGCATAATAATTATTATTTTAAAAAAGATTCTGATTTAAAGACCTGTCTGGGTGTCCACTGCCTTCATCCTAAGTCAGCTGGGATAGACTCTCCGTCACCCTACTGAGGATTAAGCGGTGTATAGAGGATGGATGCTGATTAAAAAGGATATTCCCACAATTACAAGAGATGTCAATGAAAAATTAATACCAAAAAAGAGGCTTAGGTTTCTTTGTAACTGTTTTATTTAAGATCTAATTAGGTCGTCAGGAGGTGGGACAAGAGAAAATGTCATTTTAAGGGGAACTCCAGACTTATTTGGTATTTAAAAAAAATACTTTGAGACATTCTTTTTTCCTAATATTATTATTTATTTATTTCAGATTTGTTCTCAGGACAAGTACATTTACACAACAACTGCATGCTTTAGTATTTTCTACATGGGTTGTTTGAAATTTGATGGGTTGGATGTAAAATGTGCTCCAATTCTGGACTGACCCAAACTTTGTTTGTTTTATTTCAGTTTACACAGTAGGACAACTCTCCTTTTGCTAAGGAGGCCAGGAAGGAAACACCTGAGGAGCTACGCTTACCTGTAATTCACAGACCTGGAGGGACTGTTGCTGGGCCCCTCTCCCTGGGGGTGGATGTCTCTGGTGTCTCCCCCATTCAGCTCTGGTTCTGCTGGGTCTGCACGCTCTCCCTGGACCACGGGGTGTCGGCGGCTGATCTCTTCTGGTGCGCCTGGCTGGTCCTGGGGCTTTGGGTGGGTCGGTCCCTCCGTTGCTCCCCTGTCCCTTCCTGCTCCGCTTCCCTCCTCCTCCCTGCTCTCCTGCCTGCCCGCTCCTCCTCGCCTCTCTCCCTCTCCTGTGGGGGGCCGGTGGCCGTCTGCGGGTGGGCGGTCTGGCGTGGGGGCTGGGTGTTCTCTCTGGGGGGGTGACTCTGGCCCACCTGGGCACAGGCCTTGATCCTGGCCTGCGTGCCGCCACTGGAGTCCATTTTCTGCTGGCTGGGGGCCTCCGTCTGGGCCTGGTGCTGTCCTGGGGTGTGGTGGGGTGGGTGGGGTCTCGGGGGCGCTGCGGGGTGGGTGCCCTGCGTCCTTGGCGTACTGGCTCCTGGGTGGGCGTGGCGGTTTGTGGCCCTCGCTTCCTTGTGGCGCGGCCTGGTCCCCCCTTCGGGGTGGGGTGCCGCGTGCAGCTGACCTGTGTTGGGGCTATGGTGCCTGCCGGGGCGCTGCTCTGATGTGCAGCTCCCGGGGGGTTCTTGTGCCGGCTGGGCCAGTTGGTTTGTGAGGGCCCTCCCCGGTCCCTTGCCTCTTGGCTCTGGGGGCCCTCTGCGTCAGTACCGGTGGTCTTGCTACCTGCCTCCCCCACTGCTCTGTCCTCTTGGGCCGGATCCACACCAGACTGCCTCTGATTGTGCACTTCACATTTTTCACACCTCACTGTAAATAGCAACCTTTAGGCACATATAGGGACACAACAGCTAGAGCCCCGAGGGCAGGTGGGGGTGGGAACGATGGGCACTGTGGTGGGGCGGGTGGCAGGGCTATATGGCCCTGTCTCCCCCTCATCACCCTCTTGCCTGCCTCCCCTGCTCTCCAATCTTTTTTTTTAATGCACCACACACACTCACCTTGGGGTTAGGTCTGGGTTGGCTGATGCCCCCCCAGCCTCCCCACTTTTAATGCACCACATGACACTCAGGGTTACACTATCACGGTGCTGGGATAATGTTTCCCGTTAGGGATCGGGAGACGTATTAATAGGAGAGTAATGGGTGGGTTTCACAGTTATGGCTTCGCTGGTGGGATCTGGCCCCCCATACGGCTATGGGGCGGCGGGGTGTACCATCATCCGTGTCACTGTGGCTGGGGTTCCCCGGGGCCAGGGGGCCGTGGCCTGTGGGGGTTCTCCTGCGTGTCCGACTGGTCCCGGCTGGTGCGGTGGCTCTTGCTGGGCTGCGGGATCTGGATTGGCTGTCGCGGTGGGTGCTGTGGCTGTGGCGCGGGCTGGTGGTGTGTGGTGGCTCTGTCCTGGTGGGGGGAGTTGGTTCGCGTCACGGGATGTGGGGGACTTGGGTGTGCTGTGTATGCCCGGGGGTGGGTATGCGGGGTGCCCCCCCATTGACATTGCCGGGCCCCACTGCTCTGTCCATTTTTGCCCTCTGGACTCGCATTGGGTCCCAGCTCCGGTTCCCTCTGGCCGGCCTCAGGTGGCGGCCTGCCCGGTGATGGGCTGGTTGCCGTCCCTTCGGAGGGGCGCTCTGCCCCTGTGTCTGGCTTCCTGGCTGCTTGGGACCGTCGGCCCCCCCTGGGGCTGGGGTGTGGGCGGGTGGGGTGGTGGGGTGCGGGGGTCTGGTGGGGGCTGGGCGGGCGGGGTTGGGGTTTGGGTGGCGGGTGGGTCCTCTTGCCCCAGGCTGCCTGGGTCGGTTCTGGCGTGCTGGGGGTGTCGGTTGCTGCTCCCTCTTGTCTTCGGGGTCCGTGTGGTACACTGTGGCCCCGGTTGCTCTCCGGGGGCGCTGCCCCATGGCTCCTGCGTCCTGTGGGGGGGCGCCCTGCCGGCTTGGCCCTGCAGTGCTGTGATGGCTGTTCTGGGCTTCGGGGTCTTTCACACTTGCATGTGCATGTTTGCTCAGGTCCCACCAGCTCCTGTCGAGTTCCACTGTTGAGCAGTGATGGGACCCGCCAGAATGTGCTGAGACTCTCTCCAGAGTCTAATCTCACACTAAACCCTCTCTCCTTTTCTCTAGTATCTTCTGGCCTATTCCACTCTATACTAACATGACACCCACAACTATGGTGTTCAGTAGTCTGGCTAATTATTCATTTATTTATTTATTTATTGTTTGTTTGGTTTTCTGTTTTCTTGTGTATGTGTTTGCTTGTTTGTCTTATTGATGGGTAATTATTAGTTGGGAATAACACAACACCTGATATTCTTCAGCTGTAATAGCACCGCTTGCTAGTCCCTGTCCCTGTCCGTCCCCTCTCGTCCTGTCCACCCTTTGTTTCCCCTCACATCACCACTGAGGTGTAGCACTGCCCTCCCTGGCTCTTAACAGGGAACTGTAATAAAGAGTGTCAGCTTAGCTTTCAAGGAGGGCTGGTGATGGTCACACGCATGCACTAAATAATAAGATATTTGGCTGCAAGACTAAAATATGCATTAATCTCATAAAGCGTTGACACCCCTTCCATGGAGTTAAACAATGAGAATAAATGCAGACAAAAAAAAAAAGGTCTGTAATCTCTCTCGTACTCCTCAGAGAGGGAGAAACAAGAGAAGCAAATGCTGATTGTGAACAACAGTTTAAGTTACTCCAATGCAGTGAACAACCCCACTGAACAAAGAAATTACAAAAATACATTTGGCCAACTGACCAACTATCACTTTGTTGAGCTTTTATCAGATATGCTCTTTAATCTTTGTGCGTTTAAGGCTGTGAGACCAATTCAGCCCAGTGGATATGGAGAAGTCTGTAGCCTTCATATCCATTTCATAGACATTAAATATCAACAGACATGCTGACGAGCACAATAGCATTCTAAACCCTTCGGTCACAGGACGATGATGTTGATGATCTTGATGATGATCTTGTTGATGATGTTGACGATGATGATAATGATCATATTGACGATGATAATTTATGTGGACAGCGATGATGATGATGATGGTGATGCCATCATTAGTACACAAGTGTTACAATGTTTACTTTTTTCGTTGCTGACTGAATAAACTACTACTACTACACTACTACTACTTTGATGGTAATTATGATCTTTATCTTTTTGGAAACCTGTCTAGGATCCTAACCAGTGATGCACCGTTTCTCTCTCTGTGTGTGTCTTGGAGTTTCTCCTGAAGACTGCTGTAATGGTGACCTTCCTCCTGAAGGTTTTCTTGGTTGAATGTAAATGCTGTCACTAAATAGGGGCTTTGTAGAAATCTCTTGCACTTGTCAATTAAATGTGCTTGATGGAAAACACAACTTACACTCTCTGTCTGCACAGAAACTAGGGTAAAAAAAATACAGGAGAAAATAGAACTGTTACCCAAAGGAAACAGGCAGATAAGGTTTTCTCTTTCCTACATTAAGCAATAATGGCCAAATCCCTGTGTAATGAACTGTACCTGTCTGCCTGATCGCAAAACGACCACATATCTGACCAATAAAACATTGTTTAACCCTTTAAGCTTCAGTCAATTCCAGCCGTTTTCAGTACAAAAAATCGCTAATATTCTATTTTAAAAAAAAAAAAAAACGAAAAATACAGAGAATATTGGACGCACATCGCGAGGTGCATTTCCTTGAAAACGACCGATTCGTGGATTTTATACCGACTTCAGGACATGTTTTGGACAAAATAGTTTACTGGCTTGTGTTGTCTGGATGTAAAAGGTTGGATTATGGCCGTTTTTTGTGGAATCTTTTTTTTGTGTGTAATAATGAACCCGGAAATGTGAGTCGCGCTGTGTGCGTTGAAGCCGTGTATAGAGAACGGATGGACGAATATTTGTTTTTGTCGGACAAATGTGTTTTTCTCACCCGCTGTGGTAATCACATCTGAAAGTGGTTTATACCGGCGGATTCATGAGAATCTAAGCTTTCCATCGGCGTATAGTGTTTGTATAATCGTGTTTGCAGCCGTCGGACATTCTTTAAATTCCTATGCAAATTAGTAAGTGTACCGCCGGCGGTACACCTACGATGCACTGAAGCGTAAAGGGTTAAAATTTAAAGCTTAAAAGAGAAAGTCCAAACGCTGGAGTCTAATTTCAAAGTAAAGTCTTTAACTCCTTCCAATCAAAATTCTAAATTAGATGGTAAACAGCAGCCTCCACCGCTCATCCTTAGCATTCGCCTCTTACTTTATTCCTTCCAAAGCAGGGCACAGAATGCATTGCTGCCAGGACACCAGATGTTGAAGTGCTTTATTACTTTTAAATCAGACTCATGGATCTCCCCTTCAGAATTTCTGAGCAGTCAATGAAAGTGAAGTTAAAAAGTCAATGTAAATATTTGTAGGACTGATTGTTTGGAATCCCCTGCAGACACACTGACTGTCTGTGTCTGCATCTACAAATCACAGCACCTCACTTCAGTCACAGCGCTTTTAATAAAGAAGGTGTGGATGATGAAGAATCCTTTGCTTTAAGCACCATTTGTTTCACCGGCACATGCACAGTAGGTGTGCTTGCAATACTCACACTCTGTGTGCTTCAAAGTTTTGGGCTGAGCAGGAACATTTTCCTGAATTTGAGTGGATGACAAAATTCATGTCGTGTACGCTCATGGACATTAAAATCATTCATTCATTCACTTTTTCAAGCATGCTGCCACATAGTATCAATTTCAACCACTGTCTTTAACAATTTTCAGCTGTTAAAATATTAAATTGAGAAAAACACTCAGAGTGCGGCTGCTCAGTCCTATCATTTCCAACGGCTGAAATTTAAAAAAAAAAAAAAATTGTGGCAGAAATCATGGCATCATAGAATGTGTACGTTATGTACAGATAACAAATCACGTGACCTAAATATGTAGCGGGCGGCAGGAACTGATGGGCCTCAGAAACACCCCCACAGTTTAATCAGTTCTTCCTTGGATCATTTCTGATGGATAAGTCCTGATAAGTCCTCAGAGGTGGATTTGTAGTAGGATCACAATCAGCTGATGTAGTGTTCACTTGTTGTCATGGTTACAGTGACGCCATGCCACTATCTGGCAATGATACAGAAATCTTTAACATATCCATGGATCCAGACTATGAGCTGCATCACTGCCAGAATCTGATCAGTTGGTCCTTGTGTCATTTCTGACCTTCACTAAAAGTTTCATTCAGATCCGTTCGTCTGTTTTTCAGACAGACAGACGGACAAACATACGCAGATCGTCACATTACTCTGCTGCATTCCTTGGTGGAGTAATGATGAAAAGCTGTTTTTTTTGTAATGGTTTATTTTTAAAGTACTTATGTATTCCACAAGACATGAAACAGGTTTTCCTAAATAACAGTATGCTGGATGACAATTATACAGGGTTATACAATGTTGTAATTCCAGTTTCATCTAAAGGTTAGCAGATACTTTTTCCATGTAAATGTGAAGCAAATTCAAGGTAACCTGGCAATAGCCAGATTAATAATTGTGTAGTACTTGATAGTACTCCACAATATCAATCTGGGACCGCTCCATGTAAATCCGTTCGGAGGAAAGAGGCACGGATTGGACAATGCAACAGTATGTCCCGCCTCTGACAGGTTTGTTTTTAGCCAATCGCGGGATCTTCACAACGAGTGGAGCCAATTGATAGATTAAACTCTTACCAAAACCCGTAGGTAAAAAAGCACAAACATCTTTACCATCCAGAAATGTGCAAAGCGCCTCTCGTTGTTCTTCCTTCAAAGAAGCGATACGAGATTCGGCTAAAACTGACTTAATAGCAGCATCTACACGATCGTTGTCCTCCGTTGCCGTGTTTGTTTTGATCTACTGGCGCTTGGTGTCGTCTAGAGTGCTGTCGTCTTCACACCCGGATATCCCGCCCCACACACGAATACTGCTGCGTGATTGGCCCGTGCCAACTTGGCTCTGTACGAACAGTGAAAGCGGGAGCGGAGCAAGATGGTTTCTTGAGAGATTTGTGAACTCACAAATATCGCAAGAAATCAACTTGCTGGCAAGGTTAAATTCAAGGCCAACTTTTGATACATCACACTGTCACCATAAGATGGCGCTATACTGACTACAATATGTTTGACTGTAAAGAGAGTAGAAGTAGAGTCTGCATACTGAAAGAAAACCAGCTGTTCACCAACCACCAAAAAAAAACATGAACAAGAAGAAAATACTGAAAAAAACAACTAACAAGTCAAATCAGATCAAGTTAAATCAACTCAAGTCAAGCTTTATTGTCATTTAGCTGCACATAAAACAGTCAGCAGGCAAGATGAGAGAGTGTTTCTCCAGGATCCAATTTAAAGCAATTAAACAAACTTTACAATAAATTAAATAATAATAATAATAATAATAATAGGAAAATAGAAAATAAGTTACAACACCCACACTTATGCAGTCAATGTAAAAATCCGAGTAATAAACATTTTGTGTGGTTGACAGGCATAAAAGAAATACTGTAAAAACCCAAATTCAACTTCCCAACATGCTCATTCACCAGTGACAGCATGGAGTCCAGTGAAGTGAATGTCTGAGGCTGAAAAAATAAACTCAGTGTGTTTTAATAAAAACTGTGGAGAAATGAAGCCACTAACCAGACAAAGACTCAGTAATCTGCAATGAGCAGGTTTATGACTCAACAGCCACACATGAACCCAGCTAATGTCAGGAAGTCAAAGGAGGCAGGAGAACAAAAGCTAACTGCCCACATCTACTAAATGTGTGCAGCTCTGTTTAGATAAGGACGCTACAGCTGGAACAAAGGGCCAGCACATGGAACAGGTATTCAGACGGAACACAATTTTCATCAGTTTTGTCTCTTAAAAGGAAGAAAGAAACTCCTCATTAGGTCAAGTTCTCTGTGCATTTTTGGATTTTGCAGTGTGAATTGAAAATTGATTTGAAAGTATCCAATATTTTGAAAGTTGCAGCGGCCGTCTGTAGCAACCAGTAACGTAATAATGGACAATAACAAAAAACCTGCCAAAGATGGAATACATCTGGCCATTTTAAATGTAATAAAGACAATATTGTAGTAACTTCCAATAATATAATAAGTTGTTATGTTAATGACTTAGCATTAAAACATTCTCAGTAAAAAATCCTTTGAAAATGTATTAACTGCAGTCAATAATGTGATCATACATAAATATTTCTTGGAAATAAAGATTTTCTGGCAGTTTCTGTGCAATTTGCTCATCAAAAATAGGCCTAGTGGATGTCACAGTAATATTCATGTAGCTCTCACTCTCTTTAATTATAGTTGTGAGAGCCAATTTGAGAATTATTTGTTGGACAAAATCTTCATTTAGAACATTGTTTATTTGCTCAGATGTGTAAATTCATAATTCCATGCCAGTGTCTCTGTTGGATGTATTGTCAAATGAATTTACCACATTTTTTTCTTGGAAAACATTTCAGTAAAACTTTTTTCAAACATTTATCAAGGAAAAACGATTCAGTCCTCATTTAAAACTGTCTTTAAATGACTGGACTGGCACTGTAATGACACTGAAGTCCAAAAATGAACAAGTATTATGTACATATTGAACTAAGGGGACAACATCAGCATAAAATTGACATTACTTCTTCCAGTAAATGTCCCTAACTTTGTACCTTAGTGAGAAGAATCCAGGCTTTCATCCATCAGCTGTCCTCCCTTAAATACCTGTTTTATATGTAAACGTAGACACTGTTGGACCAGCAGCCCTGTAGAGCTTCATAATACTAATGGAACAGCAATCTTCTGTCTAGTTCTAGGCTCTCTTATGTATATGAGAAGAAATGCATTCCTATTTATATATTACTACATTTTAAAAAGACGTTTTAATGCAAGGTCATTGACTTAATAACCAACCAATAACGTAATAACTTATTACATTATTGACCAAGTGTTATCACTTTATTGGTTCAAAAACTTTTTTACATTATTGGCAAGTTATTATGTTATCGGCAGGTGTTACGTTATTGGTATTTATTACGTTACTGGTTGCTACTCTGCAGTTATAGTTTTCACTTTTCTGTCTGATGGACAGGAGTCAGATCCAGCTATCCTTCAGAAGTAATCAATGAAAACAATGTTAAAGAGCATTATATCTACGTTGGTGACATTATGGTTGACTGTTGAGGTTAAACGTCCAAATGCAGTATTGGACAGGGAAACACATAAGTGAATATTGATTGCTTTTTAGCTGAGACAGAACAGTTACGTCCTTAATGGAGGATTCTGCACCTCACGTTTTTGCATCCAAACACAATATTGAGCGTCGGCACAAGAATAAGGGAGGCCCAAGGAGAGGAAAGGTGTGGAGATAAATGCAGTTAGGGCTGCACAGTGACTCGGTGGTTGGTACTGTTGCCGTGCAACTAAAAGATCCCCACTTCATGTCTCATCCTGGACCTGGGATCTTTCTGCATGGAGTCTGTATGTTCTCCATGTGTAGTGTAGCTTTTCTCCAGGGTCTCCAGCTTCCTCCCACAGTCCAAAAACATGTGGTGAAGGTATTGGTGTCTCTCTGATAACTCTGCTGGGCTGACAGTTTTCAGCAGCTAAATGACATCTTTTAGAGCTTTTCCTGCGTGTCATGTGGGACATATAGAAGCACTTCTCTCATGCTCCCAGACAGATTCCAAAGCCCTCTTCCAATCTGAAAATCCAGAGTCACTGAGGACATCTTTATAGGTGTGAATATTCAAACAGACAGCATGAGAAGTCAAAGGTAGAGTGTAAGGTGTTTGCTGTGTCGACATTTTAACTGCTCAGACCGTCCCTTGTTAAATTCTCTTTGTCGACCTCCAAACCAGCAGTTAACTGGTGCTATGTACATCACATATTTGGAAAGCTGGACTGAATACATGTATGTCTATCAACACATAAAAATTAAAAACGATTTGAACTTGTTCATAACAGTGTTAGAAATGGCATCCTATGAAACAGTACCAATTCTACAATTTAATATTAAAGTATTAAAAGTATTAAAGCAAATACTCACCTCATATAATTAGTTTCAAAGTATGTTTTTTCATTAATCAATCAATCAAACACTTTTCATACAATACAAACAGAGAGAGACTCGCTCATGCCTTACTACAGAAGTCCACTGGAGTGTCACCCCCGGTTCCCCCAGACAAACCACTGTTGTCATTCTCAGTTGTGTAGTTGACACAAAGAATGTAAAGCAATTAAAAGATTTGTATTCGAGCACACCGTACACAGAATTGCTTCATTCAAATGATTTATTTATATATTTAATAAAGTATTTGCAGGTTTCCTCCAGCAGAAACTGTCACTGATCTGAGGTAAACTCTGCTGCAGTGAAGCCTGGGAGCTGAGCAGCTGTAGGACTGTCAGGACAGCCACCAGAAAACAACAGAAGCTCAGAAACTTTAAATGAACTCACTATTGTTGTTTATTCATTCAGAGTTCAGGTAACCTGGTGTTTACTTTGTCTGTTCTTCAGGTTCCTAATGCAGATGATTCTGCAGCAAAACTGACTTTTCCTGGTGTGGTTCATTTTGTCAGTGTTTGGAAAAACGTCTACTCTATTTTTCTCATTTTAATGATTGCTCAATTATTGCTCGTTAGCATGGCTCAAGGATCAGTTACATAAATCTCTTCTAATTCGCATCACTACCACAAATGTTCCCTCATTAAGTAAACCTAAGTCTTCTTTTTTTGGTTCTTGTGCAACTTTTTCTCATTTACATTAGATGCATAACAGTAAACAGTGGAGAGATTTAAGTAGCTTCTGTCGTGCCCTTACTCCATTTTGATGAAGATTAACTGAGCTGAAATGGCTCTGTCTGTTTTAAAGATGCCTCCTGGTGAAATGAAAGCATTTTTTAAAGTCTTTAAAAAGAGGAATTACCATTTTGTCACTATTTATCACCTAACCACACTGAAAAAGGTCATTTTTCATTTCTTACTTTGTTTGTAAAGCAAAGAGAAATTCAGGAAAACAGGTTAATGTAGCTTGTATTCCTTTAATGTGATAAATTAAGGGACAGATTTTATGTCAGAATCTGTTTTTTCCTGCATGCTAATGTCATTCAGCAGATAAGAAGGCAAGCGTTAGATCTGTAAAAGAACATAACCCAGAGCTGTGTTAGTAGTTAAGGAGAATGTCTGTCGAGTGTTGCAGCAGTCTTGCTCAGACATCAAACCACTGTACACGTGCCCTCAGATATCCAATCTTCACTGTAATAACAGCTCCACTGTAATAATAACCCTCTGCAGCGTAACAGCAGGTTGTGGAACGGATGGGAGATCTGGCTGAATCATTTCCAATGTGCAACCCCCGTTAGAGTCACACACTCTCATCTACTGCATGTCTGTAGTTTTCTGCTTGTTTCGATGAATTAAAAAATACCCTCCATGTATTTTGTTCCAGAATCCAGCGTTTCCAGTAGGTTTATGTTAATGGGCATTCATGTTTGGAATAGAGATGATAATCATTCACTCTATAACACGTTAAAAAAACAAGGGAAGTACACTGACTCAAGTTGTCGTGGTTTCTCCACTGCATTTCAACTCACTGCCATCAATGCCTCATAGCTGCTGTGCTGCATTCAGAGAGCACAATGAGCGTAGGGATCAATGGGGGGAAATGATGCTGTAGGAGGACTCAGACACATTATACACCACCAGGCAAAAGTTTAGGGTCGCTTAGAAATGTCCTGATTTATGAAAGAAAAGTGGTTTTAATGAATGATAAATCCAGTGTAGACATAGTTAATGTGGTAAATGACTATTGTAGCTGTAAACAGCTGGTTTTTAATGGAATATCTCCATAGGGGTACAGAGGAACATTTCCAGCAACCATCACTCCTGTGTTCTAATGCTACATTGTGTTAGCTAATGGTGCTGAAAGGCTCATTGATGGTTAGAATTAGTGCAGTTATGTTAGCACATGGATAAAAATGGAAAACATGGAATTGTCTGGTTGACCCCAAACTTTTGAACAGTAGTGTATATTTTGATATTTTTGACCATTTAAAGGAGGTACAAGATTTAGCTCTCAGGTTCAGCTATGGGACAAATGACACACATTTTAAAGAGCAGACAGTGTAGGTTCAGTATTTCCAAAGATTACAAATATGTCAATATAAATGCATTTATTGTATTTTCATTGTTTAACAAGAACAATGCACAGTATCTTTCTTACACCAGATACGAGCTAATGTTCATCTGTGAGCCTACAGAATGTTATCTACTTGTTGAACTGTGTATAAAATGATAAATCACACTCTGTCAGACAGTGGGTGGAAAATAAAAGCCTCACAATGGAACAAAGCAAAAGCATAAGCACACTGTTGTTAGCTTGCACCTCGAGCTTCTGCTCAGTCTTGTTCCAAGCGCTGACCTCCATTACTACAACAATAGGTGTTTGTGAAAGACACTGAAGCAAACAGCAGTGGCCACGTGCATAAATGGAGAGCAGCATCACTACTTTAAAATGAGCAATGCAAATAAATTTGTAGATTAGAAAGTTGAAGAACAGCTCGTAATCAAGAGTTCCTTTTCCATCTTTTCTGAAGGTCTGTTATTATTGTTAGTGCAGATGAAAGACGGTTTGCTCTGAAAAGCTTTCTCGGCTGCAGCACTGATCACTGTATTTAGAATGTCTAGCAGTATTTTATGCAAAATCTCAGTCTTTCCATTTTCAATCATTATTTTGCTACTTGCTTTTTGTGCGGTGGTCGAGGATAAGAAGAAAGAAAGAGCTTTACCCTTTTGACAACATGTCACATGTAGAAAAAAAACACATTTAATGCCTTGGAGTTGTATGCCTCTTTGGTGCACTTAAGTTGCAGTTTACATTAATGCCTGTCTAGACTCATAATACATGTGTAGAAGTTCAATAACAGAAATAAATCGATTCTGATTGAACAAAATTGCCATGGCGGTAGACATTGCTTTGAATATGGATGCTACTGCAAAGAGGCTACAAGTTTTCAAATGTGAATGCTTCACTCAAACCTTTAACCAGGAAGAACAGAGCGTGTGATCACCACACTTTCAAAGCGGACACCCAAGTTTAGTGTCCTCAATTCAGTATCCAACTAGTCTAGTATCGCCACACCTATCACCGCTGTACTGGACTGTTGGCATCCTGTTGTTGTTCTGCTGTAGGGGAAAAGCTCTGGCTTGTTTGTGTTTCTTTAAACTAGTCTCAGTCATATTGGGTGGTGTGAAGCCCAGAATGTTGCAGCAATGTCTCTGCAAAACAGTGAAGGGAAAGTTGTTTCGGATGGAACATTTCCATGGAAATAGGTGAGAACAGCCATTAAGCCATTTAGACACATCAGTGACTGGACCTTCTCTCTTCCATAAGTGGGTCAAAAATGACCTGTATAAGAATCAGTGTGTCTTTGTGCCATTTTTTTCATTTTGGTTCAGAATAAAAATTTGTATTATACTTTGGTCCACACAAGAATGATTTTGTGTTTGAAATGTGTTTATTTTTGACTTTATAACAGATGTTGAACATTTTGATGATTAAAAAAGAAGAATATTTCACAGAACAGCAATAAAAGAATGTCAGCATCCGTTTTCTTTCCTCCAGTTGTTGATGCTCTCTGTACCTCCATCAGCTCTGTATGAAGTTATCAGTGATAAAGAATTTGGGGTAGTAATACGAATATTACAATTGCTTTAAAAGTAGGGTGATATCAGCTAAAATGGGCCACTTTTTGGTAAATCGCTTGAAGCACTAACAAAAAACAATGTATTCTATTAAAATGTGGTTTTATGGCTAGTAATGGATGTTTTCTTTTAATTTTGTTTTGAAATTATCTAGTAAATAGGATTGTTTAGTTCCTACAGGTCTTGATACATCAGCTGTGCCAATTTTTTTACACAAGCAAAGTTCAGGTAAAATGGGCCAGCTGATCAGGTAAAATGGGACGCTTATCAGGTAAGTTGGGCCAGTCCAACTACAAAGGGATAGTTATCAATTTTTATTGTAAAAAAAAAATGTCAATATGGCAACATACTGTGTAAGAACAATTTAATAATATCAGGACAATTCATTACATTGTAAATGATTAACTGATCTGCTCATGGCAAATGTATTGAATCCACATGGCACTGTGAACTTGGTTAAAAAACACATAAATAATGATAAAAAAAACCCAACTGCAACCTACTAGGCCTACAAATGGGATGAATGCATACACTGAACCTCGATAATATCTAAATAGTCAAAATTTTAAAATGTGTGTGTGCTTGGGTAGGTACACATGTCATGGCCTAGGCTACTTAAACCACAAATTTAAATACAGTCCTGACAGGTGAAGCCGTCATCATCATAGATGCCGTTCTCTTTGCCACAGCTCTCATGGCACCAGATTGAACACTAGACACTTGATCCATTCCTCTGTTGCCTTTGGGTCGTCTCTTTTCCTCTCTGGTCCTTGTTCCTCCTCTCTTCATCTATCCTCAACTGTTCTCTCACTTTCTGTCTCCTCTGCTTGTCTCCTTTCTTCCTCCATCTCTCAGTCCTTCTCTCGTTTCCTCTCACTTGCTTCTTGTTTACCATACTCACTGCAGATAGTCAGTGGATTGTTACTAAAAACACTGATCATCATTATTTTTAGGCAGATGCATCCTTTTCACATAAATGCCTACTCCGTTCCCTTCAAATGTGTACATGTGTGCATGTGTGACTGACAAAAAGGGTGGCCCATTTTAGCTGAAACCAGGGGGCCCAACTTACCTGAATAGGTTCAGCTAAATTGGGCCACTAACAAAAACGTCAATCTTTGAAAAAAATGTCCAAATATCAAACTTAAAGCATTATTTCTGATAGGTGTCATCAAGACAGATATGATACATCAAAAATTTTATATATACACGTTTCTTTAATTGACTTATCATCCTGATAATTTTTATCAGAAATTCTTATGCCAGTCCACTCACCACGCAGTTTTCTGGTGCAGTGTGGATTTGAATCTTATCTCCGTCCACAAAAACAACCACAGACCAATAAAATCTGTTGTTTCATGTTAAATACAGTTGTGGCAAACATTTGAGACCATTTGCTGTCATTGGCTCTAAAAATCAGAGGGGTGAGGACATCCAAAGCTTAAATGGCCCAGTTTACCTGATATCACCCTATAAAAGGTAACTTAAAAATTAAATTTGGAGAATATCAAAAATATATTTTATGAGGACTATCTGGAATATGAAATGATAAAACCTTTTGATTAGAAAGATATTGCAAGAAAACAACCTCACTGAGTCATTTTTGACCCACTGATGCATCTAAGGGTTAAAATGACTAATTTACTGAAAACAAACAAACAAACAAAAGACAAGCAGGGCTTTTCAATGTACAATTGAAACCGTCTCAAAATGAAATGCACACTGGAAATGACAGACTTCTACCCAAAGTTTACATCTCGTGAGCCAGACTCACATCCAAACAAACATGAGATGGTCTCAATCTCTTCTTCTGTTACTGAGTTATAATGATGAACAATGACCAGAAAAGGATTCTGTATAACACTAAAGTCACAATGATGTTGACCTTTTGGATCTAAAATCCCATCACATCATAATTTTTTCTCTATTTTCACATGTGCAATGTCAACATATGAATTTTTAAGTTATTGCCAAAAATAGCCTATCATTTTTGACTGTCAACATCTGATCAGTTCATCTTTGAGTCCAAGTGAGAGCTGGTGTTAAATATTCACAAACACTTCAACATTTTCCCTCTTCACCAGAGACTCCATCACCAGACACCAGCTCTGTCTGTCACCTCAAACAGCTTGACAACATTGGAGTGATTTAAGGTCTTCATTCTTCAGACCTCTCTGAAGTCCTTCTGCATTTAAGTAAAGAAATTCCCTCAAGCTGTTGCTCAGGTACCACATCCATGAGAATGAGATAAACTGTGGGATGTACCAACAACTCAAAAACATGCCTCCAGCCAGTGTTGATGCTGCAGCAGACACATAAAAACGCTACAACAGTTCCCTAATGGAATAGTAAAGCTATTAGAATGACTGATGATTTCATAAAAAAATGTTTACATACATACCCATAATACAGTTTTTAGCATCTCTTAAAATCTATAGTCTATGACAACGTCACACAACATGCGGTGTAATGAGAGGTAGCATTCATTGTCACACAAACCAAACAAATGCTCATCCAGCCTGACAAGAGAAAATGACATTTTAGGGGGAACATCAGACTTATTGGGATTTTAAAAAAAATAAAAAATTGAACATTCTTTTATCCTTTTTTTAGATGGAAGTAAATTTACACAACTTCATGTTTTAGTATTTTGTACATTTGTACATAGATTATCTGAAATTTGATGAGTGGGATGTAAAATGTCCTCCACTTCTGAAAAGACCTACATGTTTGGTGTTTCCAAGTTAAAAGTTTGCGGACTAATCCAGATGTGAAGTAAATCACTAAACTTTGTCCAGGCTCAGTTAGAAAAATGCTTTGCTCAGTTTCAGACTAAAATGCTGTGTTTTTCACCCAAAAACTGTACTTAGCGCTGTAGTGTAGAAAACATAAGAAGCACAACCATGTCTGTGACAAAACAAAAGGACTATTGAGAACGGTCAGAATTCATCCAAAAACGGCTTAAAAACAGGTTGACCTAGAGTTGTTCTGTGATGAAGCTGGGGTTCAGAAGTTTGTCTCACTGAACCTGTTGTGATCTCATAGAAGAAACACTGTGTTCAACATGTCAAAAATCTAGACACAGAAATAATAATTATACTTGTGTGCCTTCCATGCATGCCCATAGTAGAAGAGTCGACTGTTTAGGTGTTTCATAGTGGGCATTTGCTGCAAATGTAGGATCTTGACTGCATGAAGTGTTTGTCTTTTTTCTTTTGCCAGTTTGAAAGGTTTCTCTTTCCCTTACATTGATTGCATCTTGCCAACACTTACCAGCTTGAAAAGCTTTACCACTGAGAGATTAATGCCCTCCCTACTGCTGTACAGCTGCAACAAGTCTCAGGGTCTCCATTAATCCACCATCATGAGTCACCTGTAAAATACCCACTAACTACCAAATATAAAGTGAGAAAAACAGACTGCCAGGAACTTACGCAAAGAGGGAACATTTTGCAGATTATCTCTTCAGTGATTTCAGTAATCATGCTTTTGTCCCTTTCCTTTGGCACAACTGCACAGACACTCACACACATATATATACCCTTCAACAGCTCAGTGGAGCTGAATTGCCATGGCAACACAGGGCTAAAGAGATTTCCAAGGAGCAGTGCTATGGCAGGAATTCAAAGAGGAGATGTCTATAAATGCAAACATCTTTTGAAGAGGGACAATCAGATGGTAAGTGAGGTTGAGTCAAGACAAAAGGGAACCATGTGATTTAATGAGAAAACACAGTATGTTTCTTTATCCATGAATTTAGTCGTCTTTGTAATTAAAAGTTAACAAAAGTGAAGAGCAGGTGCACTAATTATACCAGGAGTTTTCTTATTGTTTAGAACAGGATGGTGTCACCCATGATAAATACCGTTCCATGCAGCCCATTGTAAAGAGAAATGATCTGTTACACAATGCTGGATGAGGCTGAGTGTTTTCTACCACAGTGAGCTGTCTTGCAGGTAAAGAGGTTGAGTCATCTCCACAGTTCATCCCAGTTCAGAACAGTGCAGGATGAGGTTAGAGCTGGTAATTGGAGGGCGTCTCTAACACATCCATAGTGCCCTCCAGCAGCATGTTAGTGCAGCCCACAGTCGCATGTTGATCCAGCCAGCATTGCTTCATGTTAGTCCAGGCAGCTGCACAGCAGGATGTGGGATGTATTCAAAATTGGCTTTGATTAAGGATCTTACACCAAGGCTGTAAGTTTTAGCAAAATCACACCCGTGTCTTGATCATGGTTTTGCCCTGGTATGACTCCAACCACGAACTGAGAGAAGAAAACAGGGGAAAATTGAGAGAAATGGCAAAAATAAAACTTCATGAAAGCAAAGCAGTCTAGAGAGACAACGGCTTTTATAGCTGCACTGTAATTTCCAATCCTTCATAACCCAGATAATGTATTTGTACACAGTATAAAGTTGAGTATTGTACTTTTTGTTTGTATTACTTAAACAGCCCACATCACAAATACTGTCACATATGCCTGCTGTTTACTGCCTCGTGTGACGACGTTGGACCACATATTGTATTGTTCTTTTGTGGTCCTTAAACTTTGCAATTATCTTTAAAGATATGATTCATATCTTAATCGACAATGTGAAAACAGTGCTGCTCCTTGTCTAGCTGTCCCCCAACTTGTTACAGTTTCAGTTCTCTAAAAGCATGCCTTCAGCGCACCAGGCAGTTTTTTTTTTTTGAGAAAAAACTCAAAAAACCTGACAGTTCACTCCCGTCACAGCACCAAACAGCAGCTGACACAGTTAAAGACAAGCTGCTAAATACTCCACCATGTTCACCAGCTAAAGCTTCCCTCAGGAGACAATACAGATCAACAGCAGTCTGTTTATTCTTTTTTCAGGAAGAGTTTGTACGAAATGCTACTCGACCTTGTCAGTGTTTATAGTTGTTCTCAAAGGAAACACTGGAAGGTGGATGAAATCTCTTAGTCTCTTAGAGTCACTTAAGGGAAGTTAGTCACACTTACAGTGCCTTGTGAAAGTATTCGGCCCCCTTGAACTTTTCAACCTTTCACCACATTTCAGGCTTCAAACATAAAGATATAAAATTTTAATTTTTTGTCAAGAATCAACAACAATTGGGACACAATCGTGAAGTGGAATGAAATTTATTGGATATTTTATACCTTTTTAACAAATAAAAAACTGAAAAGTGGGGCGTGCAATATTATTGGGCCCCTTTACTTTCAGTGCAGCAAACTCACTCCAGAAGTTCAGTGAGGATCTCTGAATGATCCAATGTTGTCCTAAATGACTGATGATGATAAATAGAATCCACCTGTGTGTAATCAAGTCTCCGTATAAATGCACCTGCTCTGTGATAGTCTCAGGGTTCTGTTTAAAGTGCAGAGAGCATCATGAAGACCAAGGAACACACCAGGCAGGTCCGAGATACTGTTGTGGAGAAGTTTAAAGCCGGATTTGGATACAAAAAGATTTCCCAAGCTTTAAACATCTCAAGGAGCACTGTGCAAGCAATCATATTGAAATGGAAGGAGTATCAGACCACTGCAAATCTACCAAGACCCGGCCGTCCCTCTAAACTTTCACCTCGAACAAGGAGAAGACTGATCAGAGATGCAGCCAAGAGGCCCATGATCACTCTGGATGAACTGCAGAGATCTACAGCTGAGGTGGGAGAGTCTGTCCATAGGACAACAATCAGTCGTACACTGCACAAATCTGGCCTTTATGGAAGAGTGGCAAGAAGAAAGCCATTTCTCAAAGATATCCATAAAAAGTTGCGTTTGAAGTTTGCCACAAGCCACCTGGGAGACACACCAAACATGTGGAAGAAGGTGCTCTGGTCAGATGAAACCAAAATCCAACTTTTTGGCCACAATGCAAAACGATATGTTTGGCGTAAAAGCAACACAGCTCATCACCCTGAACACACCATCCCCACTGTCAAACATGGTGGTGGCAGCCTCATGGTTTGGGCCTGCTTTTCTTCAGCAGGGACAGGGAAGATGGTTAAAATTGATGGGAAGATGAATGGAGCCAAATACAGGAGCATTCTGGAAGAAAACCTGTTGGAGTCTGCAAAAGACCTGAGACTGGGACGGAGATTTATCTTCCAACAGGACAATGATCCAAAACATAAAGCCAAATCTACAATGGAATGGTTGACAAATAAACGTATCCAGGTGTTAGAATGGCCAAGTCAAAGTGCAGACCTGAATCCAATGGAGAATCTGTGGGCAGAGCTGAAGACTGCTGTTCACAAACGCTCTCCATCCAACCTCACTGAGCTCGAGCTGTTTTGCAAGGAAGAATGGGCAAGAATTTCAGTCTCTCCATGTGCAAAACTGATAGAGACATACCCCAAGCGACTTGCAGCTGTAATTGCAGCAAAAGGTGGCGCTACAAAGTATTAATGCAAGGGGGCCGAATAATATTGCACGCCCCACTTTTCAGGTTTTTATTTGTTAAAAAAGTATAAAATATCCAATAAATTTCGTTCCACTTCACGATTGTGTCCCAATTGTTGTTGATTCTTGACAAAAAATTAAAATTTTATATCTTTATGTTTGAAGCCTGAAATGTGGCGAAAGGTTGAAAAGTTCAAGGGGGCCGAATACTTTCACAAGGCACTGTAACTAAGATCTACAGTTACCAGCCGCTCTATAAGGTACACCTGAGAAATCTGATGCAAACCTATGGAACATTTTAAAATTTCTATGCTTTCAGTGTGCTGAGTCTTCTTTATGTTTACTTTTGTGTTCATAGTGCACTGGACTACATTATGTTGTACTCACAACATTTACTAAAATTTAGCCACCCCAACAACATAAACAATGATCTGTACAAAAGTTGTCGCAGTTCAGATTTCATGGCAATCCATCCAAACAGATTTCAATCCAAACCAACCATGTCAACCAGCACTAAACGAGACATTGGGGAAGTGGTGAGGTCAGTAAGTTGCATGCAGTCATAGACGTCTATTCAGTCTATATAGTGGTATGCAAAAGTTTGGGCACCCCTGATAATTTTCAAGGTTTTCCTTTATAAATCACTGGTTGTTCGGATCAGCAATTTCAGTTAAATATACCATATAGCAGACAAACACAGTGATATTTGAGAAGTGAAATGAAGTTTATAGGATTTACAGAAAGTGTGCAATAATTATTTAAACAAAAGTAGACAGGTGCATAAATTTGGGCACCCCAACAGAAAAATTCCATCAATATTTAGTAGATCCTCCTTTTGCAGAAATAACAGCCTCTAAACGCTTTCTATAGCTTCCAATGAGGGTCTGGATTCTGGGTGAAGGTATTCTTGACCATTCTTCTTTACAGAACATCTCCAGTTCAGTCAGGTTTGATGGTTTCCGAGAATGGACAGCCCGCTTTAAATCACACCACAGATTTTCAATAATATTCAGGTCTGGGGACTGAGATGGCCATTCCAGAACGTTCTACTTGTTCCTCTGCATGAATGCCTTAGTAAAATCTGAGCAGTGTTTAGGGTCGTTGTCTTGTTGAAGTATCCAGCCCAACGCAACTTCAACTTTGTCACTGATTCTTGAACATTGTTGGCAAGAATCTGCTGATACTGACTGGAATCCATGAGACCTTCAACTTTAACAAGATTACCAGTACCTGCAGTGGCCACACAGCCCCACAGCATGATGGAACCACCACCAGATTTTACTGTGGGGAGCAAGTGTTTGTCTTGGAATGCTGTGTTCTTCATCCGCCATGCATACCGCCCTTGTTATGTCCAAATAACTCCATTTTAGGTTCATCAGTCCACAGCACCTTATTCCAAAATGAAGCTGGCTTGTCCAAATGTGCTTTAGCAAACCTCAAGCAACTCTGTTTGTGGCATGTGTGCAGAAAAGGCTTCTTCCACATTACTCACCCATACAGCATCCCATGTGCAAAGAGCGCTGAATAGTTGAACGATGCACAGTGACTCCATCTGCAGCAAGATCATGTTGTAGGTCTTTGGAGCTGGTCTGTGGGTTGAGTTTGACTGTTCTCACCATCCTTCACCTCTGCTTATCTGACATTTTTCTTGGCCTGCCACTCTGGGCCTTAACTAGAACTGTGCCTGTGGTCTTCCATTTCCTCACTATGTTCCTCACAGTGGAAACTGACAGCTGAAATCTCTGAGCTAGCTTTTTGTATCCTTCCCCTAAACCAAGGGTCGGCAACCTTTAACACTCAAAGAGCCATTGAGACCCGTTTCCCACAGAAAAGAAAACACCGGGAGCCGCACAATTATTTTTGCATTTAAAATGAAGACAACACTGCATATATCGCTTTTTTTTTACTTCTATGCCCTTGTTAATCAGTCGTGATTAATTAATTACAAAGCCTCTAATTAGATCCATTTTTTGAATTGTGACCTTCCACTAATATTTATCTTACTTGGTTAATGTCATTTTTGCTCTTGGACCTCATATGTTACGTCATGTTAGCTGGAAATCAATATTGTGCGAATGTCTATTTAACTTGTAAAATCTATTTATCTTAAGCTAATAACTTTTCTCCGGTAAGTCGCTGCCCTATTTTCCAAGACGACACTCCTCTGACTCTCTGACCTGCTGCCTGGACGTGAAATCAAGCCGTGTTCTTGCGAGTAACGTGTATTACCCTATCACGAGTACTTTCGACTCAAAGACAAGACGTGTCTTTCTTGGAGTGGAGCTTTAATATACAGGCTTGCCATTCTTGAGTAGCCTAGCCATGCTACACCCATGTTTCTGACGGCACAAGGGTCTAGGGAAGCTCGACAGGGAGGGAGGCGGGCTAAAAGGTTGTCTATCAAATCCCTCTGCAGCAATTGGGTAGGTATACAACCAATCAACGCAATGAATAGGCTGACTTAGTTCCGAGAGCACCGGCGGATTGTGGCTAAGTCCCATTAGCTTCCCAACCAGCGGAGCCAACTGGTATATTAAGGATTTGCCATATCCCGTCGGCATAAGTCCAAATACGTCTTTCTTCTCAATGAAACACTTAAATGCCGTCCTTTGTTTATCTTTCAAGTTGAATTTTAGCTTCAAATCTTTAAGGGCTGTGGCCAAAGCCAAGTCTAAAGATAACTGTTTATTGTGCGCCGGTTGTTTCTGTCAGAATCGTCGCGCCTCTGTCGTCACTTAGTTACGCCCGCCTTCTGACTCTACACTTCATGGTGATTGGTCCGGCCAGTTTTAGGAGAATCCAGCCTCGAGCCTTATGGAGGGTAACTAGACCCGCCCTGGCAGAGAATTAAATTTGTTGCCGTGGGTTGTCTAGCGCAGCTAGGCTAATTCTTGAGTACAAAACGATGTGAAACTACAGGTGTTGCTTCTCCATCTCCTCTGCATCAACCTTGCGCTCTCATGTCCCAGCCAGGGGGAAACCCCAGCAGCACATCCGGTGGAGTGACGTGTCAAAATAAGACCGGTAATTTCACAATAAAACTCTCTATATTAAAATGCATTGAAACGCGCCTGAAAGGCAGAACAATTTATTTTCCAAAGTTACAGGGAGCCACAACAGAGGGCTGAAAGAGCCGCATGCGGCTCCGGAGCCACGGGTTGCCGACCCCTTCCCTAAACCATGATGCTGAACAATCTTTGCTTTTAGGTCATTTGACAGTTGTTTTGAGGCTCCCATGCTGCCACTCTTCAGAGAAGATGCAAAGAGGAGAACAACTTCCAATTGTCCACCTTAAATACCGTTTCTCATGATTGGCTCCACCTGTGTATGCAGGTCAAAGGTCAATGAGTTTACCAAACAAATTTTGTGTTCCAATAATTAGTGCTAAAAGTATTCAAATCAATAAAACAACAGGGGTGCCCAAATTTATGCACCTGCCTACTTTTATTTAAATAATTATTGCACACTTTCTGTAAATCCTATAAACTTCATTTCACTTCTCAAATATCACTGTGTCTGCTATATGGTATATTTAACTGAAATTGCTGATCTGAACAACCAATGAAACTTTAAAAATTATCAGGGGTGTCCAAACTTTTGCATACCACTGTAAGGTAGCTGCTCTACACCAGTGTGGGGGAAATACTGACCATTTGACAGCAGAGTCCCAATGTAAATCTACTAAACACATCAATGTCTTATCAGCCCAAACTGGTTTACAAGCTCATCACAGAGTAACAGAAAGGCAGTAGCTACACTTCCATGCATTACCGCCTTGTTTGCAATTCTAAAACAATAAAGACAGTAATTTAATAACACCCCACCTCTAAACACATATTCTGTAGTACTATTATTGTGCTTATAGTTGTGCAGAGTGCTTGAACCACAGTTATATTAGTTAAGGCTATTTAAAGAAGACATATTATGTTCATTTCCGACTTTGTATTGTTATCCTGGGACTCCACTAGAGCAGCTTTGAATGATTTGCAGTTCCACAAAAAAAAAAAAATCCTTATTTATCTCATCCTGCCTGTTATGAAGCAGCTGAGTTGAGCCACTGGCTGAAACGGGCAACATTTGCTCTGAAAGGCCTCCTTCCCTAAGAGCTCACTTTTCTGTGATTGGCCAACTTCCAGAAGCCTTTAAAGAGGCAGCAGCCAGTGCTTGTGAGCACCACCTCATTCTCTTGCTGGTGTGATGATTCTGAAAGCATCCTCACACAATTTCTCTTTCTTGTTCCTCTGAAATCAATCTGAAAATGTTAAAGTCTGAAACCAATTGGGAACATATGAGTTGACAGCAGGAACATCGATCAGCGACAAGAAATACGGCAGGACATCTTTTCTGAAAAAAAAAAGTTCATTTATAACCAGCTTTTGGGTACCATAATGGTGAATTTCGGTCACATGTATATACACTAACAGTCAAATGTTTGGACACACCTTCTCATTTAATGGGTTTGCTTTTTTCAGGACTATTTACATTGTAGATTCTCACTAAAAGCATCAAAACTATGAATGAACACAGATTATATAATTAATAATAATTATGCAGTAAACAAAAAAGTATGAAGTAAGTCAAAAGATGTTTTATATTTTAGATTTTTTTAAAAATAGCCACCCTTTGCGTTGATTGCTGCTTTGAGCACTCTTGAGATTCTGTCTCTGAGCTTCATGAGGTAGAACCTGAAATGGTTCTCCAACAGTCATGAAGGAGTTCCAGAGATGCTGAGCTCTTGTTGGTCCTTCTACTTTCACTCTGTGGTCCATCTCATCCCAAACATCTGGATTGGGCTTAGATCAGGTGACTGTGGAGGTCAGATCATCTGACCTAAGCAGCACTCCATCATCTCCTTCTTGGTCAGACAGTCCTTCCACAGCCTGGAGGTGTGTTTGGGGTCATTGTCCTGTTGAAAATAAATGATGGTCCAACTAAACACAAACCCGATGGGATGGCATGTCGCTGCAGGATGCTGTAGTAGCCATGCTGGTTCAAGGTTCCTTCAATTCTGAATAAATCTCCAACAGTGTCACCAACAAAGCACTCCCACACCATCACACCTCCTCCTCCATGCTTCATGGTGGGAACCATGCATGTAGAGACCATCCCTTCACTTTTTCTGGTCTCATAAAGACATGGTTGGTGGAACCAAAGATGTCAAATTTGGACCAAAGCACAGATCTCCACTGGTCTAATGCCCATTCTTTGTGTTTCTTGGACCAAACTAATCTCTTCTGCTTGTTGCTTTTCCTTAGTAGTGGTTTCTTAGCAGCTCTTTGACCATAAAGGTCTGATTGGTCAGTCTCCTCTGAACAGTTGATGTAGAGATGTGTCTGCTACTAGAACTCTGTGTGGCATTTATCTGGGCTCTTATCTGAGCTGCTGTTAACTTGTGATTTCTGAGGCTGGAGACTCAGATGAACTTCTCCTCAGCAGCAGAGGAGACTCTTGGTCTTCCTTTCCTGGACGGTCCTCATGTGAGCCAGTTTGGTCGTAGTGCTTGATGGTTTTGTGACTGCACTTGTTGATACATTCAAAGTTTTTGCAGTTTTCCAGACTGACTGACCTTCAGTTCTTAAAGTAATGATGGACTGTGGTTTCTCTTAGCTGATTGGTTCTTAGCATAATATGGATTCTAACAGTTGTCAAATAGGGCTGTCAACTGTGGACCAACCTGACTTCTGGACAACACAACTGATGGTTCCAACCCCATTAAGAAGGAAGAAATTCCACAAATGAACTTTGACAAGAAACACACCTGTGAAGTGAAACCATTTCAGGTTCTACCTCATGAAGCTCATCCAGAGAATGCCAAGAGTGTTCAAAGCAGTAAGCAAAGCAAAGGGTGGCTATTTTGAAGAATCTATAATATACGTCTTTCGAGTTCTTTCACAATTTTTTGTTTGCTACATAACTTCATATATCCCACTTCATAGTTTTGATGTCTTCAGTATGTATCTACAATGTAGAAATTATTTTTTTAAAAAAACATTAAATGAGAAGGTATGTCCAAATTTTTTGACTGGTAGTGTATATATGCTCCTGCTAATAGGTGTACGTGTTAGAAATCATCCAACATGTACCTTCCTGCACACTTAGTGAGTTGAACATGTAAACTCCAGGCAGAAAGACTCCCAGAGGCCGGGACACAAACTGGGGGTCTTCTAGCTGCAAGGTAAAAGTGAAACCACCACGTCACTGTGCAACGTGTTATTTCTTTTTAAAGTTTTTGTTAAAATTTACATTCATTTATACTCTCAGTTACATACTTGCTATGTCAAAACAGTACTAAGTGACTGCACTGTCTGTCATAAAATCTTTGCACGTGCTTCCAAAACATTAAAAATACTTGGTTTTCTGCTCTATACAATAGAATATTAGCCATAATGGTAAACTCTAGCATCATAACAGACTTATCAGGTTGATTCATCTACCATGTTGCACTGAAACAAATAAATAATTCCCAGTCATAGAAGAACATCATACATGTAATGTACTGAGAGCAATGCTTGAAGTTGCTTCAACTCAAACAACGGAATAACATGCTGATAAGATGTGATCACTTTAAGAGAGTATAGTTGTTTTTATTCTTTCTGAGTGTTTGCAGTTTCCAAACACTGTTCCAGCTGAGGTAACAGAACTATTTAGTAACTCAACTGCTCATTCTATAAGAGGAGGCATTGTTCAGCTCAAGTGTGACATTGAATTGAATTATTCTGCATGGAGCAATTCACAGGAGAATGATGTTTCCCTTCATTCTGCTACGCTAGTTCCACAACAATTATTTCCCTGTCTTTGGGTCCACGTTAACACACACACTTCAGAATGTTTAAGAAACTTGTTTACAGAAATCGACCTGTGTCTGCTGGGTAAGTTTTTAAAATCTCTTTTAAAAAAGGACAAGATCATCAAGTTTCTAACAAAAAATGCAAAAGATTCATTGTTGGGGAATCCACTCTAAAAGAAAGCATTAAATCAAAGGAAAACCAATCTTGAAGAGTTGAAAGTACCCACAGCAGCAGCTCTTTGGGCCCACTTGTGTCTCCAGACTTCATTGGTAGAGGGTGTCCTACCCAGCAGTGGGGCTGAATGTCTGATGTCATCTCATATGACCAGCTGGTACTGAATTTCACACAAATCTGAAGCAGTAAACTTCTCACTCCATTTGCAGTCACCAGCTGTGACAAGTGTGTGAAGTAGCCTGGTTTAATTTTAGGCTAAAAGGGGAATTGTTACTTCAAGCAGTGGTAGTGGTGCTCTCTGAACTGTGTGAATTATGTTTGGTGTGAGGGGAAGTTACACAGGAGTGTCCTTTTTACCACGGACACATTCTGGCAGCAACAAAAAGCAACGACACAAGATTGAACACGTCTGCAGGCTGCTCTAGTGGTTGTAGAATGTGCAGACGGCCTTTCTTCGGCCATCTTCCTTCTTTGGTGGGGCATAAGAACTGTAAGGTTTGTCCTCGAGGTGACACCAAAGTTAAGGCCACATTGTTATATTTTTATTACTATCTATTTTATATTAAGAACAACTATTTTGGGCTAAACAGGTAACTTGGCCATGGTGTCACTGGGCCAGTTTTTACTGCAGGAAATTGCAGATGAACTTGGAACTTGCAGCCTGTTCATTCATGGCCTCTACTGTACATGGCGCGCAATTCTTTGTACTTTTTAAACTTATTTTTTCAAGCCACTTTATATTGCATTGTTTACAGTGTGTCAGTACTGTACTATTTCATTCTCATAACTCATTCTTGTACATATTATAAATATTATTACTACTATTTTATTATTATTTTTATTACTATTACTATGTTTATTGCTACATAAGCTGCTGTAACAATGTAAATTTCCCCTGGCGTCAGGACAAATAAAGGATTATCTTGTCTTATCTTGTCTTATCTTGTCTTATCTTACCTTATCTTATTAAAACAACAAATACAAAATCCTGCATTCTGGTAACACACCGGTTAACTTTTCATAATACCATGCTGCACTTGTTGGTGGCAAAAGAAAAAATACCATCAACATCTTTCTGAGGACTCATGAATGTTTGTACCAGATGTTAAGGCTGACCATCCAGTGGAATCAAGATAATATTCTTTTGACTAAGGTAATGGAGAGAGAAATCGACTAATAGGAAATCCTACAACAACCAGAATACTCGGAGATCTAATCCTTCCAAAGCTGCTTGCCAGGCTTTTGACCCAGGCCTTCGAAAGATGAGTAAGTATAGTCTCTTCTTTGAAATAGGCTCTGGATTCTGCAAAACTCCCCAGGATTACATCATCTCTTGCAATTTTTCAGGCAAATGAAGAGATCTCAGTACAGGAAACACTGTGGGACATACATACTGTACTTATCTATGTGAGTGGATTTACTTTACATCTTAGAATGATAGAAAGTCTCTTAAATCGGTGAAGCCATTCTAAATGTTTAAAGTTCAAAGTGAAATGCAGTCATGTAAACACAGTCACTGTGTAGTCGTCACATCTCTGACCAGCATGATAAGCCCACATCAAAAGGCTTCGGCTTTGACTGTGGCCCTGCTAGATGATTTGATGGAAGAGATAATGTCTGATATCAGGCAAATCTTTTTAGTCTGAGCTACTTCACAAGCCAGAAACTCTGACAAATCTTCAATGATTGGAAATGAAAAAAAAACTTTCAAATATTTGTATTAATCATTTGATTCACAAATCAATAAAAAGTTAACTTTCAATCAAACAAATCCTACATCTCCCAGTGAGGAGCGCTTAGAAAGGGCTGGCCCAGGCCCCAGCTTAATTGCAACCCCTGCTCTTAAATGTAAGACAGAAACAATCACTAACTGGTTACTTTAATGTATATTCATTCAGAAGTATTCATCTTTCCAAGTGGAGCATTCAGTGAGGCCCACAGGCCATTAATCATAATCTTTTTAAAGGATTATAGTAGCTGGCATATTGACAGGCAACTGCATCAACACACATCAACACAGTGTAGAAGTGGCACATAAGCTCCAACTCTCTCCCTCAACACACACACACACACGCACATGCGCACACACACACGCACACGCACACACACACACACACACACACGCACACGCACACGCACACGCACACACACACACACACACACACACACACACACACACACACACACACACACACACACACACACACACACACACACACACACAGAGGAGTGTGTGCTTCCAGCCGACTCTATAATTTTTCACTTTGGACCAGAGGTGAAAAGTCAGACTTAACTCTGATGCAAATCCCCTGAACTCATTATGCAGAGAGGCAGGAGAATCACAAGATTTGCGAGAGGAGAGAAGAAGTGTTGCTGAGAATAATGGAGGACTTTGATCCCAACACTACATTAGGAATAATTGTATCCAAACTTTGAATTGATGGTGTTTAACGCAGACGTCCACACAAAGCACTATGGATAACCCTCATAAAAGTCTCACGTTGAAACTTTAATGTTAATTAGTGTTTAAGTTCAGTACTGATACCAGCACTTATGCATCTACCGCTGAAAGGGGATATTCTCTTCTGTTTGCCCCTCCACAGCCAGGTCAGGGTGTGGAGCAGGCACATCACTGGGTGTTCCTGGAGGACAATTAAGAAGGATGGATGCTCACTGCTTGAAATGTATTTCTAGGCTCAGAAAAACAGTGTTTAATACATATTATTCACTAGGAGGCATTCACAGAATGCACAACAGGATGTCCATTTGGAGTTTACTGCCGAATATCCTTTGTTTCAACACACATTCTGGACATTAAAGCAGGCGAGATAATTGGCATATATACAGTCCCAGTGCTCCTCGTACAAAGAACACATTCCTGATTTTCCTCTTAAAGCGAGTTATGCTGCAGGACTTATTTAAAGGCCATCAGCAGTCCGCCATTTCGTGCATTATGTATAAGAGATGCTAAATATGATAGCAGTGTTACATAACATTTGAGAAGTTTTTCTGACGTGCTGATTCATTAGTAGAGCTTGAAAAGCAGCTGTCTGGCTTCCAGGAGAATAGGAGAATTTCTTTGACTAAATAGCTTCTGTGCATCTGTGTATGTACAGCTTTACTATTAAATATTCTGTATTCAGCTTGCAGCATATTACTGGTACATCTCATATAATTGGAATATGGTGGAAACAGCTCACAAGACATTGCTCAAAGTGAAATTGCCTATAGTCTAGACTCATTAAATATAAACTGAATTATTCCAAGTCTTAAAAAAAATCATTAAAGCTCATGAACCTCCAAAAATCAATGTCACAATATTAGAATATTTCACATTGGGCCACAGAGATGTCAATCAAGTATCCCTAGACCCTCCCGCACAATCCTAAGAAGAGTTCTAATCAGTTAATTAACTCAGAATAGCTGCAAAGAGCCTTTAATTTGTCAGTCTGGTTGAGTACACACAAGCATAATCATGGAGAAGACTGCTGACTTGAGAGTCACTGACACCCCCCAAAAGGATGGTTAGGCTCAGAAGTACATTGCTGAAAGGGCTGGCTGTTCACAGAGTCCTGTATCAAAGAATATACATGAAAAATGTGGTAGAATATGGTGCAAGTGTTGAATTCCTATTTTCAAGCCACTCCTGAACACCCAGCAACATCAGAGGTGTCTCACCTGGGCCGTTGCTAAGTGGCCCAAAGTAGTCTTTTCAGATGAAAAGAAATTTTATATTTCTGTGGGAAATCAAAGTCCCAGAATCTGAAGGAAGAGTGGAGAGCCACGGGATCAAAGTTGCTAGAAGTCCAGAGACAAGTTTCCACAGTCACTGATGATTTGGGATGTCTTGTTGTCTGCTGGTGTTGGTCCACCGTTTTTTATCAGATCCAAAATCAACACAGCCATCTACCAGCAGATTTTGGAGCATTACATACTTCTGTCTACTCAAGAGCTTTTTGGAGACTTGATTTTGTCTTCCAGCAGGACCTGGCATCTCCCCACACAGACCATGGTGTTACAGTGTTAGACTTGCAAGCCAACTCACCAGATCTGACCCCCTGAGAAAATCTGTGGCATAATGTCAAGAGGAGAATCCAACAATAAAGAAGAGTTGGAGGCCACTATGGGCATCCTCAGCAGAGCCACGGGCTATTCTAATATCCTGAGATTCATTTTCTTGGTGTTGGAGCCATTAGGCATTTCCCACTATAATCTAATTATATGAGGCGCATTTGTATAATTAAAAAAACAACAAAATTCACAGTTACCAAATAACAAACAACTGGTATATTGTACACCAGTTTCGTTTAACTTCACTGCTTGTAGTGGTGTCTTGACTGTCACAGTTATAAATAACAGTCACATGCTTGGCATTTACATTTGATGTTAATAGGAATTCTCTTTTGTCAGTTCTGCCTAGACTGTGATTAGATCTTAATATGCTGGTGTGGTAGGTGGAGTCAGTGGAATAATCAACAGACATGGAGTCTCCTGTTTCAAGGGAAAATAGGTGGAATTTACAAATAGTTTTTCTGATTTCAATCGTTTCCTTAATTTTTTTTCGAACTTCTTTATTCAGTTCAAGAGTGAATTCAATGCTTTGTAAACAATACTTGACAGAGGGTTGTACATCATACTTTCAGATAATTTGTCACTGGACTCCATCTTTGTACGAAAAGGTCTGTTTTCAGTTGGAGTTTTGCAGTTAAAAGTTCCATTATATAAACTTGTTTCAGTCTCTGTTTCCATCCTATCTTCGTTGGAGGAGAAAGTTTCCTCCAATTAACAGTAATGATCTTTCTTGCAATCAGCAAGAGGATGCAAAGTACATATATGCGATCTTGGTCATCAATGTTCTCAGGAGGATTTCCAAAAAGAAAAAACACTGGATCCATGGTAAGTTTAACATTGAGAATGGTTTTCATCTCAGGCTTAATGTCCTGCCAATATTGAAATAGTACTGGGCAGTCCCAAAAAATATGTGAGTGATCCGCCACCTGATTACAGTTTCTCCAACATAACGGGGAAGTGTTTTTTGAAAAAAAATTTATAACTAAAGGGGTCCTGAAGTACCTAATTTTTGTTTTCCAATCAAATTCTTTCCAGAGATTGCTGTTTATACCTTTGTGGCTGATCTCACACATGTTCTTCCATGTCTTATCTTCAATAATAACATTCAGTTCCAGCTCCCATTTATAACGAACATCAAATGTGTTGTCTCCTAAACTTTCCATCAACTTTTTATATATAAACGACACATGTTTTTTGTTGGGCAACTGTTTTTCTTTTACGGTTATGAAATATTCTTCTATACCAGTGGTGTTTATTTGTTTGTCCCACTCAGTATGACTTTGCAGATAGTGTCTTATTTGCATCTATCGATAGTGGTCTTTAAAAGGCAAAAGAAACTGGTTTTGTAATTGGGCAAAAGATTTTAAGTTATTTCCTTCAAATGGCTGGTTAATTGTGCATAGACCACTACTCTCCCATCTTCTAAATCCACTATCCCACAGTGACGGCTGGAATTCAACATTACCGGCAATAGGGATGGCTCTTGACAGGTTAATTGTACCTTTTAATTTTTTTCTTACAAGGTCCCATATTCTCAATGTATGTTTTACCCATACATTTTTCAATTTGAGTTTCTTCCAGATGTTTTTACTCAGAAGTGGTAAGGCTGATAATCGTACACCTTCTACCGAATTCTGTTCTATTGTAACCCAGCCTACCTCCCGTTCATTGTTAATCCACTGAGTTATAGCAACCAATTGAGCAGCACAATAATAATATTTCCTGTTTGGAAGAGAGACTCCACCTCTGTCTTTAGATGAACACAACACTTTCAATGTAACTCTCGGTCTTTTATTTTGCCATATGAATTTAGTGAGCATTTTGTCCAACTGAGTGAATGTGGACATAGGAACCCATACTGGTAAAGACTGAAATAAGTACAGGATCCTCGGTAAAATGTTCATTTTAATTGTCTCAATTCTACCAAATAGTGACAGAGGCAGAACCTCCCATTTTGAAAGATCTGCCTCAATTTGTGTTATTACTTTATTATAATTGGATTTGTAGACTTACATTGGGTTTATTGTTAAGATTATCCCCAAATATCTGAGGCCATGATGGCACTGTCCAAATGAAGCTATTGTGTTTAGTTGAGTTGGCCACGTTCCAGACAGCATCATTGCCTCAGACTTATTCTCATTAATTTTGAATCCTGAGACATAACCATATTCATGTAGGTACTTCAGAAGGGCTGGAACGGAAGATTGTAAATTTTGCAAGTACAACAGTACATCATCAGCAAATAATGCAATTTTGTGTTCCAAACCACTCCCATCTCTGATACCCCGTATATACTGGCTCTGCCTCACTGATTCAGCTAAAGGTTCAATGCTCAAGGCGAACAGAACCGGGCTCAGTCCATCGCCTTGTCTTGTTCCTCTGCAGAGGTTAAAAAATTCTGAACAGTATCCACTAACTCGTACTCTAGATCTTGGAGTTTTATAGAACATCATTATCCAATTGACAAATTCATCTCCGAAGCCCATAATTTTGAGTACTTGTTGTAGGTATAGCCAATCAACTCGATCGAAAGCTTTCTCGGCATCTAAGCTGAGAAGCATCAATGGTTCCTTTCTTAACATAGCTAGTGATTGCAAATTTAAAGTCCTTCTTATGTTATTTGAACCATGGTGACCATTAATAAAGCCTGTTTCATCTGGCTTTATGAATCGTTTAATGTGTTTTTGTACTCGTTTGGCCAGGATGCTAGTTAAGATTTTTAGGTCAACACATAGGAGACTTATAGGTCTGTACCCAGTACAAAGGGTCGGGTCTTTTCCTTCTTTTTTAATCACGGTTATTATAGCATCTGACCACGAGGCAGGTGGGTCCTTGTTATTTAGAGCATAATTGTAAGTTTTTGTCAAAACTGGAGTTAGTTCGTTTAAAAATGTCTTGTAGTATTCGCTTGGGAATCCATCGATTCCTGGTGATTTGTTATTTTTTAATTTGTCAATACTCTCTCTCACTTCAGACATTGTAATGGGTTTTACCAGATCAGTAGCCTCTTCATCAGTTAGTTTTACCATGTTCAGAGGTTCTAGGAATTCTATAATCTTTTCAGATTTGTCAGGTTGGTTTTGGCTCTCATATAAAGTTTTATAGTAGGCTGCAAAGGCCCCCGCTATATCTTCAGGTTGTGTTGTTAAATGGTTAGTTATTGGGTGTTTAATTTTTGTCACTATTCGACTTGCTTGTGTTTTTTGTAGTTGGAAGGCAAGTAGTCTACTTGCTTTATTACCCATTTCGTAATGTTTTCTTTTAACAAATCTAAGTGCTCCTTTGGCTTTGTAGGTAAGTAATTCATCTAATTTCTGCTTTGTTTCTTTTAATAAACTGAGTGTTTTTTTTTATCTTGTGTTTGCTTATGTTCATTTTGTAGTTTTTTAATTGTGCTCTCCAATTTTTTCTGTTTGTTCATTCTATGTTTCTTTATCTTAGAGGATATCGCTATTATCTTCCCTCGCATTACAGCTTTGCATCCATCCCATAAAACTGATGAGGAGACATCTTCCACATCATTCAAATTTATGTATTCAATTAGCTCCTTCTGTAATTCCTGGTATATTGTATGATCAGTTAGAAGAGAGACATTAAGTCTCCAGTATCTGAAGCGTTCATTTGGACCCAGGGACCCCTCCTCTGCTCAGCAAACCTCCAGTATCAGTTCCCCGTCAGTCTGTTCCGTCGTCCTCACCACATTCCAGCCGCTAGATCATCCGTTCTGCATTCGCCCAGTATCCTGATCCCCCCTGGACATTCGTGAGTTTCCTCTCCCTGTTTGGTTTAATTAATCCTCCATCACGGTCCCTAATTCTAACTAATTCAACCTGCCCGTCTGTCGCCTGCTGCATGGGTTCACACCACCAGTCTAGATCATGACAGGCATAGAGATTTAATATGGTCACTTCTACATTATCAATTTTGCCTATTACCATTACATAACAACCTTCATTGTCCTGTATTAGGTGTTCAATGGAAAAGTTTACAGATCTATGGAAGAGAATTGCAACCCCTCTCTTTTTGCCATTTTTGCATGATGCACTATACACCTGGTCGACCCATTTGCACTTTAATTTTAGGTGTTCTTTGTCAGACAAGTGTGTTTCTTGGACAAGCGCTACAGAGCACCCCAGATGCTTTAACTGACTATAGAGTTTCTTCCTCTTGATGGGATTATTGATACCTTTTATATTGTAACTAACTACATTTACCACAGCCATAGTTCAGTGGAAATGATTGGCTATCCTTACAATACTTCTATACTCCTCAGTGACAATAAAACATCTTTTCAAATTGTTTAAACTCAGAACATCTGTCAAGAAAAAAGTAACATATAACTTAGGCAGAACTAATGCCAGAACAAGGCATAGAACTTCCAAGAAACCAACTGGTCTTAACATGATCAGCTCCCGTTGGTTCAGGGGCAGAGATAAGTGACGAACTATCTCTGGGATTGATGTAAAGCTAAATGCCAGAGCAGTCTCCTTTGGAAGGGAAAGACTGCTTAGTGAGTGCATTACATTCTCGGGTCACTCTGTTGTCCAAACTAAAGGTGCTTAATCAAACTGTACAATGTTTACTTAAGTAAATTTCTCAACCATTAATAAAAGAAATATTCTCGGTAAAGTATGGCATATTATTTAACCACAACATAACTTGTATTTATTTATATATATATATAATGGTACTTAACTATTGCGTGTCCATAAAGAAGATGTCATAGTCTGCTGCTGCAAGATAAGCATCTCCTCTGCGTGTTGCTCCCGCGGTCATCCATCTGTCCTCTCTCGCCGCCTTTTCCAGCCGTTCCCGTTCCTCCGTCTGTACGTCCACACCAAGCTCCTGCAGGAAAGGGGCCGCCTCCAGCAGGGTCGGGAAGGACTTGTCTCCGGTTTCCAGGTGAATCTTGAGTTGGGCGGGACACTGACATTTCACTCTGACTCCCTTGGCATTCAGTTGTTTGATCACATTCCGCACTCGCGCTCGCTTTCTCTGCAGATCAGGGGAGTAATCGTAATCGAAGTATATAGGTTTTCCCTCCAGGAGCGTTTTCTTCTGGTCCCACGCCAGTCGAAGCACATTTTCTTTGACAGTAGAGTCAAGAAGTCTCACAATTATGGACCTTGGAGGGGCTGTAGGATCTCTGGGTCTGGATACAGGCGCTCGGTGTACTCTTTCAATTTTCATCTCCATGTCTGGTTAATTTAGGACTCTGCGTATTAGGTCTGGGATAAAAGCCATCATATCCCGTTTTTCGCTGCGCTCGGGGACCTGGTAGATCCTAAGATTGTTACATCTCAGTCTGTTTTGCAGGTCGTCCCTCACAACGGGCTGTGAGGTCTAATTCTCTGCGGAGCAGGTACCGTAGTGTGCGCTCGTGTCGCATTCCCCGGTCCTCCGTCTCACTGATTCTCTTTTCCGCTTCGTTTTGTCTTTGTTCCTGCTTCAAGATTTTTGCATTTAAATCCTGTACTGAACGTTCAAGTCGTTCCAGCGAGACTTTGGTCTGTGTGTGACCCTCTTCATTTGCAGCTCCAATTCTCTTTAGTTCAGCCATTAGCTCGGCTATGTTTAGCAGTGTGGTTAGCTTTAGCATGGTTAGCCAAGTTTTCCTCCATCTCAGCTTTCGCATTATCTCGCCTATTTAAAGTTTTGTTTGACTTATGTGTCGAACTCATCGTGTCAACGATCCGGATACAAAAATACCGAGACTGACTGACGTTGTATTCTCAAATATGAAACTTTTGGACGAGAGCCCCCGTTCAAGTTGCTAGCGCAGGCATGACGTCACCGGAAGTTCTCGTTTCCTTAATTTTAAAGATTTGTAGTCAGTTTGTAGGTAATTTCACTACTACAAATTCATTTCTTACAGCTAATAGTAAGTAAAAGCGTTAGAGTTCCAAAGTACATCAGTACATACACAATGAGAGAATGCATTGCTGGAGAAGTGCACCCACTTACTACTTACAACAATAACTGAACGTGGCACAGTTTAAATGCACTTAGCCTGTACAACAGTAAGCGAATAAATCAACACCAAGCAATAACGTCTGGGTCTGAAAATGAAGCCAGTGGAGAAGCACAGTTCCTTGAATATCCACTTATGGTTTGCTCTAAAAGCAACTTAATCTCCACAGACTTCAAAGTTTATAGCAGAAATGAACATGTTTAAAGCTTGGTTTTGGGCTCCATGTCTGTACAAGGGGAGAATTTTTATATATGTCTCATATTATACATTAATGTGACATATGTAATATTATCATATATTGTATATGTCATATATTGTTTAAATAATGCTTAATAATTAAAAGTGTGGAAACTGCCATTTGTTTAGCCCACTATCGCTCTATCCACACTCCACCTTTTTGCCCAATTTTTGATTAGCTATTAATCATTCCTATTAACAATAATAATTATGAATTAGATTATTGGGGTGTGCACAACTTGTGTCGCTGTCCACTGGTGAAAGTTATCCACAGCTAAAAGCAAAGCTAAAGTATCTGTGCATCAAAAACTTTTATCTTCTTCCAGCACAACTCGTAACGCTGACAGAAAGTTTTCGTTGTTGACACTGGGTACATTCACTTTCTTCGTCTTCCTAACTTTAGCAGGGTTTTGATTACACATTTTGAAAACAGCTAACATCATGCCAATGGTGTATTTGCTTCTATAAAGTTTCATTTCTTATCTGTCCCATTGCTTTGTTGGTTTTGTGCAAGTGTAGTCCCAAAGCAAATACTGTAGAATCATTGCTGTTGGAGCAAATAAGCAAATATAAATACTGCAGACTTGAGTCAACAGAAATAAAATGAGATTGTAATTTTAATACAATTAATGTTGGTGCTCTGCAATAGCTGAAGCCTCAAACTGCTAATGGAAAGTGTGAATGCATAGACTTTGATTGGAATTCTGTCTTTTGCTGCTCATTTTATGGGTCACTTATTCTACACCTTCATTATTCTTTTAGTGGCATTCAAGGGATACTTTTGCACATGAAATTATGTTCAGTTATCATGAGGACTATTATTTACCCTGTTAAACAGCTGCAGGTTTTGCTTATGGAGAGACTTCTTGTTGCGGTGGGTACCGGACGCTCAGATGCAGGAAACAAGCAGACAGATTTTGCAATAAGAGTGAATTTAGTCACAACACCAGGAAGCATACAGAACTACAACCGGAACTAGCTGTATAACTCGGGGAAGGTAAACCCAGAAAACTAACCGAGGAGCTTCTAGAGGCCGGGAGGACTATTAACAAAAACAAAACTAAAGTTGACCCACTATTGGTAACTCCAAGGCAGGAGAGCAAAATAACTAGGGAAACCTAACTAATAGAAAAACTAGGCTACCAGAACTCTGCACTAAGACCCAAAGCTAAACCCAAACGGCTCTTACCTACTGGGATCTAACACAGCTGCTATGCTAACCTAATGAGGTCAGTATAACCTGCGTCTGGTGACACCAGGACTGGAAACCCTTGCTGACTCAGGGGAGGGGAATGTCCAGGAGGGAGTTCATTACCTCCTCTGCGGTGTAAAGGCCTCTCTCCAGCGGATGGATTCCGCGATGGTAAGTTTCGGCGTTCAGGAAGGAGGCGGATAAGGGGGCGACCAGGTGGCTTGAAACACTCCCGTCGGTGCGGTTGGTGTTTCTGCTTCGGTGACGTCTGACGATAGGCGACTTTCCTTGACCCAGCTGACTCCACGGAGGAATGGAGGACCAGGAGCAGCCGGAGGAGTCAGGTAATCAAAAGCAGGCAGAGGTCAGCACTAGACACAAAAAAACAGAGTTACTGGTTGCAGAGACTGGGCCTGGGATCTTTCTGCGTGGAGTTTGCATGTTCTCTCTGTGCATGCGTGGGTTTTCTCCGGGTACTCCGGCTTCCTCCCACAGTCCAAAAACATGCTTAGGTTAATTGGTTACTCTAAACTGTCCGTAGGTGTGAACGTGAGAATGATTGCTTGTATATGTAGCCCTGTGACAGACTGGTGACCTGTCCAGGGTGTCCCCTGCCTTCTCCTGAGTCAGCTGGGATAGACTCCAGCACCCACCGCGACCCTATTGAGGATAAAGCGGTGTCTAGAGGATGGATGGATGGATGGTTGCAGGGAAACATGGCTCAGACTGCTCAGCTCACAGTACTGACTGGAGGGACAAAGACTGTCCAACATCAAACAACTGTTACTACCTGGCTCAAGGTAGACAACAAAGAAAGGGAGGCAACACAAAGCAATAGCCAATCAAAGTATAATTTATTAATAGAAAATACCCAAAATAAAGCACAAGTATATGTAAGATGTATAGAGCAGATTCAGAGTGTCAGCAAATGAAAGATGAGTGAGCATGTATATGGAGGATGCTGGAATATACAACAAACTGACAAAGGCGATGGCTGGGGTGGCAGATGCAGGCCCTGCTGAGAGAGAGAGAACAAACTATGCAGCCAGCCTTTTATGCCTTCTGGCCCTGCCCTGTTGGGCAGGTAACTCAGCCCCTCCCAGCCCCACCCTCCACCATCTCCCTGAGGCTGGAACAGACAGCAGAGTGAGACACATGCAAGGGGAAAAAGAGGAAGAGGAGCAGGAGGAGTTGTCACACAACGACTGACGACCGTTCTTATAGGACGCCAGGACCTGATCAGCTGGCCTCCACCTGCACATGACCTGCTGATTACCAACGACCCACACCTGGACTCGTCATCAGCCCAGCACACACCTGCAGAGAGAGAGAGAGCAAGGCTGAGGGAGGAGAGAGCCCTGCCTCAGCTCACAGCCTAAGCTGTGGCTGAAACAGTTCTCTAGAGTCAGAACATAAACCTGAATATGTCCTACTGATGTCATCAGAGTTATCTTAGCTTTCACATTGAAAACAATTATTAAAAAAAAAATCTTTTACAAATTAGCAGCATAGACTCTGTGTAAATTGTAATTAAAATATGTTACTCTATTTCATTATGGAAAATGAAGGATTGTGAATTTGGCCATATGAGGTTGGTGGTTGTCCAGATGGAATTTACTCAGAAACTGTTGATTGAGTTGAGAGAAATTCAAGCAGGTCCAGTGACACCATTACTGATCATGCTGTCTGTTGGGGTTGCAAGGCCAGTAATGATGCACTGATCCGGTCATACCATGATGACCACCTGCCTAATATTGTGTTGATCTCCTTTATGCTGCTAAAACTCCTCTGACCCAGTGGGGGTCCTGGCATGGCATGGAAGGTGGGGGGTTAATGGGGTGACTTGACCTGCAGTGTTTAGGTGGTGGTACATGTCAAACATCCACATGAATGTCAGGACTCAACGCTTCCCAGCAGAACGTTGCATTACAATAAGATGATGGTCATAAAATTGTGGCTGATCGGTGTATGATGGGCATATGTCAAACCTATATTGGCATTCATGTTGTGATAAATATAATGGTAAATACCAGGGCACATAATGAGACAATGACTGCAGATTCTATCATCCCTTTCTTATACTTATGTGCAAACAATATGTTAATACATTAGGTTTGTAACAGTTTGTCTGTTTATATCGTCTCTTAAACCAAGATGCTACGAGGCTAAGATGCAATAGACTGATCGGATGATGAATGCATATCGTTCTTTGTGTGTTGGAATATGTCAAATCTTGTCATAGTCATGTCACAATAACTTGACATTGTCATTTTGCAGCTCAAGTCCACCAACATGCATTTAAAGGTACATGTACTGTCGTGCCATTCATTCCTTTAAGAGCTTCTCAACTCGTAAAAGCAGAAAACATTCAAACTACATTTGTTTTGTTGTTCAGTCATCTTAATACTGTGCTTTAAAGATGCTACTCTGTTTTTTTGACAGTTTTTCATTCTTCTCCTGGGACTAATGGATCATCCCCACTGATGTTTATTCAGTCTCCATGAAAGAGCATTGATGAATGTGCATTGTGCCCATCAAATATACATAATGAAAGCTGGTAAAACTTATGTGAAAGCTGCACTGCACTGAATGAGTTAGCCTTCATTTTCTTTTAACTGTGCTTTTTTCCCTCCTTCTGTGCCGGCACAGGATGACATTTTACGAGAGCTGGCAGAGCTTTCAATAAATTAGCTTCTAAACAGCAAGATGTGTACGCTGCGCTGAACAGTCTGACGCTTTTTTATTCTTATTATTTTTACTTTATTCCTTCCAGATCAGACAGTGCTGTGATACATTTTTTCGATTACTAAAGGACATGGATAGGGACGTGTCCATATTTGCTCAGACCGAGGATACCAGACACCCATATTTAATCACAGAGACACTGCGCTCTGTTTGCTCATCTTGCCGAAGCAGAAGCAATTTGTCATACTTTGCAGGAGATAGGTCTCAGTCTGAGCTTCAAACAGAGACAATGAGAAGTCTGACCTGGGTCTTTTACTATTTCAGAGAACCATTTTTATGAAGCGTTGAGTTCAAAGGTACAATCGTTTCACCAAAGGAGGTTTCTCCACAATGTGACAGTACAATCTATTCACTGAAGATTTTCAAGTTTGCAAAAGTCCCAATTCTGACCTCTTAGAACCTTATCTCTATGTTTCATGAGCTCCAGGAAAGAAAGAAAAAAGCCTGTTACATATTATTGGAGCCTCAGCTTGTGTTCCACTGTTTCGAATCAGTATTGTAAGTCATCGTCCTGTGTTCATGGCACTGAAAAGGAATGTAATGAAGCATGTAAAGAAAGGAGTGTTTACAGGGCATCGTTGGAAAGAGGCAAGAAACAGCCAATTACCTGCAAGAAGGAAACAGTGATGTCTGTGTTCCACCAACGCCCTGATATGGAAAGAAACAATCCAAAACGCACATAGCAGGTCAAAAATGTTGTCAAGGAAAATGAATCTAAACGTTCATATTCTTCTCCCACCACACAATGTAATATGAAGATACAGAGTATCAGTGATGCTGTGTGCTACCAAGGCTAATGTCACTGTACTTCCACTGAGGAAGAGAGTTCCTGTAGCCATGTTCTGTCTTTTAGAGCCTCCACATAGAATAGGATGGTTGTGCTTCAGGTGAGGCATCACAGATCAAGACCTGCAAATGTATCTGAAACATAATGGTTGCTTTTTACGCTGAAAACCTCAAGGCAAACACTCCGGTGTGGAGGAAATTGACAGATTTTCATACAGTGATTTTATCTGAAGTGCTTTAGGTTTAGTGGTCTTTTTAAAGGGCAGAGTTGGAGTGATGGTTGGAACACAGACCTTGCAATTAATGGACAACCTCTTTTCCAGCCCAGCAGCAGAGTAAGACATTTCAGTAACCAGATTGTTCTGGCTTTCCATGTTAGTACTCACTGTTGCGAGAGGATGAAGGTTTATGATTTGGGTGGTGGCCCTTTGACCAACTGTTATGGCCTAAAGTCACAGCACATCAAGTGAAAATTATTACAATTACTCACTCCGGTTTTAGGAATAAACAACCCTGAAGTCAAAACTGGCTAAAGATACACTACCAGTTAAAAAGTTAACGAAGACCCCAATTTTCCCCCTTTTTTTTTCGAAATTCTGCATGTTAATGTCTTGTCGTAGTCTGAAATGAAAGCATAGAACAAATAAACAAATTAAGTGAAAAAAAATCTATTTGGAAATCCAAACTTTCAACTCATCAAAGTACCACCTTTAGCAGGTGTAACAGGTGAACACACTCATGGAATTCTTTCCACAATGGAATATTGTTCAGAAAGTTCTTCCCAACTCTGTAGCAGAAGTTCCCATAAATGTGTGGTTCTTGTAGGTTCTTTGCTTTCACTCTTCTGTCCAGTTCATCCAAACCAGCTCCATGGGTTTAAGTCTGGAGACTGTGCTGCCACTCCATGTTTTCAACCATCTGGTTCTTTTTCCTAAAGTAGTTCTAGCATAGCTTGGACTGATGTTTTGGGTCTTTATCTGCTGTAGGATGAACCCCTGACCAACTAGAACATACCAGAGGGTTCTGCATGGAGCTGCAGAATACTGTGGTAGCCGTTTAGGTTCAGGGTTCCTCTCACTCTGTACAAGAACCGACCCTGGATCCAGAAAAACAGCCCCAGACCATCACACTTCCTCCTCCATGTTTGACAGTTGATGTTCCACACTGAGGAACCGTCCTTTCTCCTACTGGACGGCTACAAACATCCTGCTGATGAACCAGAGATTTCAAATTTTCATCCATCAGTCCATAATACCTTCTTTCACCTTTAGTATTGGTGGTGTTTCATGGCCCAGGAAGCCTCTTTTCCTCCAGTTTCTGAGCCTTTTGATGGTGAAGAAAACTGGACTCATTGACACCTTGACCTGGAGCAGACCCGTCCCCACTCTACATCAGTGGAGTCTGCGTGGAAAGGATTCACTCCACAAGATTCCTGGGTGTGCAGATCTCTGATGATCTGTCCTGGATTGCCAACACCAAAATGGTGGTGAAGAAGGCTCAGCAACGACTCCAACGACTTTCTGAGAGTGCTCAGGAAAAACAACCTGGAGATGAAGCTGCTGGTTACCTTCTACAGAGCCACCATAGAGAGCATCCTGGGCTACTGAATCACGGTGTGTTACGCGGGGTGCTCAGCAGAAAACAGGAGAGGGTCATCTGCACGGCCCAGAAGATCACTGGCTGATCTCTGCCCAGCCTGAAGGACATTGTCAACTCTTGCTATACCTCAGCAGAGCTGGCAACATTATCAACGACCCATTCCATCCCAGTAACCATCTGTTTGACCTGCTGCCATCCGGTCGACGGTACAGGTCACACAAAACCAGAACAAGCAGACTCAGAAATAGCTTCTTCCCAAGAGCTATCACTGTAGTCAACAATCACAGAGCCAATTACCTTTGACACTCGCATTCCTTCGGCACCTGAAGACTCATGCTGCTGCTGCATTTATGCACATTTATGTACATATATTTATTGTTCTTTTAAAATTGTTACTGTTTATCGCTGTGGGAGCTGGTATCCTAATCTCGTTGTACCCGGTACAATGACAGTAAAGGCTATTCAATTCTATTCTAATCACGGTTTCTCTGTATAAAGACTTACATTTTAAAGTGTTATGACGGTCTGTCTCTTTTCTATTGTTAATTGCCTTTTCCTCTCCGTTTTTACAGCAACACACTACTTTCTGCAGTACAATACTGTTCTAATAATGCTCTGGAGGGTTCCATGGTGTGTTCCAGCACTACTTTATAAGACTGAGGGAGTTGGAAGTAATCTAGAAAAGTTGTGACTCCTGTAGGATTTGGTAGCACCAACTTTCATGGTTTGATAAACCTCCAACTGCAGAACAGCTTTAAGTTGTTAAACCATTTCTGTTCCCTGAAAAGGACTTTTTGTCTAATTTTGAAATGTGCATTATTTTTCAGTTTTGGGTAACCTTACCTTTTTTAACCTCTGGCAGTTCAACACTTACCTAAGGACCATATCAGTCTATTCATTTAACTTTAACTACTTGAATATCAATTTTAAAGAATGGAAAAATTGGAGCATTCTAAAATTTTTGACCAGTAGTGTATGTTTGTGTTTGTTTTTTGAAAGTTCCTATGTATGTTTAACTGAAATTAACTATATAATTTGTATGTGCCCGGAAAATCAATCACTCATGTAACGGTGCAAATTTTATTGAGATAAATTTACATAATAATAATAATAATCCACACAACAAATGTCTTATGAAATATTTAGATGTTTCGCTTAAATCCTGAAGGCTGAATTCTCTGTTGACATGTACGCTTGAAACACAGATCCAGGAACAACTCCACAGCTGTAAGGTGAAGACAAAAAACAACACACTCCACCAAGATAAATCTTATAAACAGAAAAATAAAAAATGACAAAAAACACCTTTTTATATTCTCAGTGGTTGTAATATTTGCTCTGATATTAGATATAATATGGAAGAGATACAATGCATTTTTTTGCCTTGAGCGTGGTACAGAGTGTAGAGTGTAGGGGGATAGGTGGGTTTGACTATCAGTTTCTTTCAGTTTCTTTCTTAAATAGTTGATGAAAACAGAATAATCCGACTCTGTGGGCATCTCACTGTGTACTGTAACATGTCATGCCACACAGATAATAATGATTTCAAATTAAACTTTATCCCTAATACCTCTGATAACAGATGCTCAAACCAAATCCTCAGAATTTTGCTACGGTCCCAAAATTAGTACAATAATAAATTTGTAATTCTGTATTTAAAACAATCCCCTGATCCCTCAGAGTCATAATCATAACTTTATTGATTATTGTCGCCGATTCTGCACAGTATTTTCTTTTGGATGAAAATCAGATTTTCTTTGACTACAATGTTTGTTTTAGAAATTCTAACAAATTAATTTCTTTCCATCAAATCTTGGTTCCACACATGTATTCTGTGTGACGTAATGTCTCCAGAACACTGTTTTTTGCAGTATTCTGTAAACTTTACCTGTTAGTTTGTTGCCTGTTTCTGAAAGCATAATTTCCTCTGAATTGCTCTGCTGATTATACATTAAAAAAGGAAGACTAAATCGCTCTGAGTTGCACGTACATAAAATATCTCCATGTGATCAAACTTGTTTAGCAAATCAGTCCAAGAAAACTGTCTCCTCTCGTGGAATTAACAGTTTCTGTATCTTCCCATGTGTTACAGCCCCCATACAGACAAGAAAGCACACGGCTCAACAGGGGTAGGAGGCTGGAACATATGAAGGAAGCCACACAGAAATATTGCAATTAAACCCACAAGCTATATTTGCTTAACCCAAGGTGATCACCAACAGAAACACAGAACAAAAGGAAACAAAAGAGGGCTGGAGACCCCGGCCGAAAAGAACAAAATGGGAAGACGCTGGGCCAACCACGCAGTGGGCCGTCGCTCCCAGCGTCTTCCCCTAAACTACCTAAAAATGGAAACTAAACCTGAAATAAACAAAAAACGAATAACGGAGCCACCAGTAATCTCCAGCCAAACTAACACAACAAAACCCCAGGACCTAAACACGCATGGGGTAAAAACCTGCTTGGGGAAACAAAGAAAAGTGAAGGAGGAAGGAAAACTTCCTCCTACCTGACCAGGTGTCTGTGCCGTGCCGCCCCGTCTCTCCACTCCCTGTTCCTCTTAGCCCCTCCTCCTCTCCCTACCTGAGTGTCAACTACACTCAGGTGCACAGCAGGCAGAGGAAGGAGGGAGAGAGATAGAGAGGGCGGGAGAGAGAGAGAGAGAGAGAGAGCAGGCTGCTGCACGTAACACCCCCACCCTAAAAACGTGAATGGGGCAGAGCACAGCGGACTTCATTCATGCATGACCTAACATCTAGATAATGTGTCAGCCAGGACATTCTCTTGGCCTTTGATGTGCCGGACCTCCACATTGACGGACTGTAAGAATAGTGCCCAGCGCATGAGCCTCTGATTGGCATTTTGCATCTGATTAATAAACACAAGAGGGTTGTGGTCGGTATACACGACAACGGGCGCACTAGCGGAGCCCACATATACCTCAAAATGCTTGAGTGCCAAAATAAGCGCAAGCGCCTCCTTTTCAATAGTCGAATACACATGTTGATGCTGATTAAATTTTCTCGAGAAGTAGGAGACTGGATGCTCCACTCCATCATGTCCATCTTGAAGGAGGACAGCACCCACCCCCGCATCGCTTGCATCAACGGCCAACTTAAACGGACGATCAAATGTGGGCACAGCCAGGACTGGGGCATGAGTGAGCAAGGCTTTTACACAGTCAAACGCACGCTGACAACTGCCTGACCAATGAAAACGAGTCTTTGGACTCAATAAGTCGGTGAGCGGAGCCGCAACAGCCGAGAAGTTTTTACAGAAGCTTCTGTAATACCCCGCCATCCCCAAGAAACGGCACAGCTCACGACATGAAGCAGGAGCAGGGCACGACAGGATCGCTTTAACTTTAGAATGCACCGGCTTGACCTGCTCACGACCCACAACTTTCCCCAAATATGTCACTATGGCCTGACCGAACTCGCACTTCGCCAAATTGAGTGTGAGGTTGGCATCAGACAGCCTTCCAAATACCGCTTGAAGCTGCTGCAGGTGATCGTCCCACGAACTTGAATTAACCACCATATCATCTAAATACGCTTCGCACCCTGGCAAGCCCGACAAGACCGTGTTTACAAACGCTGAAAAGTAGCAGGTGCATTATGCACGCCAAATGGCATCACCGTGTATTGCAAGAAAGCGTCAGGGGTCACAAATGCGGAAATTTCACTTGCCCGAGGAGTCAGCGGCACCTGCCAATATCTTTTTAACAAGTCGAGTTTTGTCACATAATTGGCACTGCTGACACGATCAACACAATCCTCAACTCGGGGCAAAAGATAGCAGTCCGGCTTCGTGACCCCATTCAACTTCCGGAAATCTGTGCAAAACCGGTCAAAGCCATCAGATTTACCAGCTAAGAGGCACGGCGAACTCCATGAACTAGAGCTGGGTTCTGCAATCCCGTTCTCCAGCATATAATTTACCTGCTGCTGTAAACGGAGGCGCTTATCGAGATTCACTCTATACGCATGCTGCTTTATCGGTGGGGAATCCCCCACATCGATGTCATGCTGCAGCACGTGGGTCCGAGTCGGCACATCTGAGAACAGAGAAATATGAGATTTTATTTTACTGACTACATCCTCGTGTTGTGACCTAGTCAAATGTAGTAAACACTCATCAAGAATCGACAACATTTCAGAAATTTCTAACCGTCCTTGGACAACAGCACTCGACAGATCAACAACATCTTCAACATCAGACACGGCTGGAACCGCCGGTGACTCCGTGGGTTCAGCACTGGACAGCGCCCCGGCTACCTGAGCCTCATTAATGCTTTCAGCACTGGACAGCGCCAGAACAGCTTTACCCCCGGCAGTTACAGAAGACAACGGAACAGAATCTCTGTCCAGGTGAGGCTTCAGCATGTTAATGTGACACAATCTACACCTCCTCCGACGATGTAATCCCGCTGGAACACCTTTTCCTGGACTACATAGGGGCCGCTGTAACACGCCTGCAAAACTGAACCAGGCACAGGCAACAACACCAACACTTTGTCGCCGGGACTGAAAGATCTATTTAGAGCATTACTGTCGAACCACCTTTTCATTTTCGTTTGTGCAACTGACATATTTTCCCTCGTCAATTCACAGGCACGGTGAAGCTTAAAACGAAAATTGCTGACAGTCAAGCAAATTTTATGGCTGCTATCACCCAGCCATTTTTCCTTTAACAGTTTAAGCGGGCCACGCACAGTGTGAGCAAACACCAGCTCCGCCGGACTAAAACCCAGGGACTCCTGAACTACCTCGCGAGCAGCTAAAAGGAGGAGCCGGACACCCTCATCCCAGTCCTTACCAGACTCCAGGCAGTAGGCGCGGAGCATAGACTTTAAAGTTTGGTGGAAACGCTCGACCGCCCCCTGACTCTCTGGGTGATATGCACTTGAACAACAGTGAGTGATGTCAAGTTGTGCCATCACTTGTGCAAAAACTCTCTACATAAAATTAGATCCCTGATCAGTTTGAATTGCCTTAGACAACCCAAGCAGAGAGAAAAATTTCACCAATGCTTTAACAACAGTTGGAGCTGATTTTTCGCAGGGGAATGGCTTCAGGAAACCGAGTTGAGGAGCACATAATGGTCAAAAGAAACTTGTTTCCAGCTTTTGTGCATGGAAAAGGACCAACACAGTCAACAACAACACGCTCAAAGGGCTCAGCAACCACTGGGATCGGATAAAAAGGAAATTATGGAACAGTCTGACTTGGTTTACCCGAAATTTCACATACAGGGCATGTTTTACAATACTGCTGGATGTCCCGCTTTACCCCTGGCCAGAAAAACACCGCAGGACATGATCATAAGTTTTATTAACTCCTAAATGACCACCAAGTGGATTACCGTGCGCCAATTTGAGGATTTCATGCTGGAGAGGGAGAGAACAGGCTGCTGCATGTAAAACCATGTACACGCACTTAATGGTGAAGTTTAAGAACTACCTTAGCATTGCTCCATAAATGAGAAGGAGTACTTTTGGGAACTGATATCACACAATTCAGAATATTCTTCATTTTCCTCCCTGTTGCTACTAAACTGGCTTAGGCTTTAATCCTTTTAAAATAAATATGAAAGAAGAATATGAAGATAGGCTTGTGGATTTTCAACCTGAATCCATTGCTATTCAATTGTGTTTTTTCCCTTGTGGCACAGGTAAAAGGCTTGAGTAGCAAGATAGTATAATTCTACATGTGGGTGATTAAATCCTCTGTGTAACTTTGAAAGATGTGAGACTTTCCACTAAATTCTGTGATTTTTGTTTCCTCATATTAAGTCTGTGCTAATAAAAAGGGACAGGTGAAGAAATTTGTCCCCGTCAAAAGACCCCGGTGAGATTTTTTTAAAAAACTGACATGTTTGCCTGTACCTGTGTGACTCTATCAAATTAAATGCAAAACAATAATGTCAAATAGTCTGCTCTTATATTATGGCATTGTTCTGCTTTACATCATGTCCCAAAAGTTTGTTGTTCCCAAGAAAACAAAGCTCAAAGACTGAATGTGCAATACAATCAATTTATTCAATAACCAGTATTTCCCACTTTCACTTTGATCACAGCTTTCAGTCTTTCAGACATGGAATGAACCAGGTCCTTGAGTCTGGATGGTTCTGTGTTCCCCCACTAGTTGAGCTGTTTCATGGTGTTTGGTGCTGGATGGTAAAGATGTTTATTATTCCTCAACAGTTCTCAGCTGGGTTGAGGTCAGAGGAGTTTGGGTTCCATTCCTCCTTAAAGCCAGGTAGATGCTCAGAACACCATTGCTGAGTCATGTCAGTGTGAGCAGGGCCACCATCTTGCATAAATACCAATTCCAAACGTCTGTTAAACATTTCCTGTTCAGTCAGGCACCGATTTTTTTTTTATTTTTTTTTTTTAATGTTGTTGGTCTAATATTGTGCATTAACAGTGAAATCTTGAGGCACAATGTGCAGCTCTGAGAGACCTGAAGTGGACATGGTCCCCCAAACCAGACTATGGACACTGAATTTCACTTGCTCAGAAGATGGAACTTTCTCACCATCATCTGTATAGATACAGTCATTGTGGCTTTTGGGTGTCTGAAATAAGTAGAGAGGGCATTCACCAGAGAAAATCCGATTTTTGGAGTCAGACTTATGGAGCAATTAACACACCAATGATGGCAGAGCTGTCATGCAAGGTGCCTTCACCGTACAGGGACCCCTGGGTGGACGAGGTAAGGTAAGAAACTAAAATGCAACTACTCAGAACTAGTTTGTTGCAAGTCCACCACTGTGCTTTAATCTGGAACATTAGGAGCAAAATGTAATTTCAGTGCATTACTTAGTTGCAGCACTAGAGGGAATATATTAATTTGTTTTCCACCAATGCACAGTATTGTACATTCAGTGTTTCTATATGACATGTGCCTGGTAGCCCTGAAGAGAACGGTGTGTTTGGACATTTATTTTGGCATGGTACCCCATTCTATGTAGTTTTGAGAATGGTAGCTTAACTTTGTGTCTTTCAAATTTGTTGTTGTAGTGTTTACTGTGAAATATGTTTTGTGTTCAAAACAAGCAAATGCCAGGTTCTATCTTTAGTTGTCCAGGGGTTTGACAATATGATATACTTGCAATATGCAAGCATATAGTCTCTGGAGAGGCGATGTGACAAATAGGAGATCTGTATGTCATTTCTCTAATACCAGCATTTGGACACAGAAAGCATGTTGGTTAAGTGCTGTGGGCCAAATACAATGAATATAGATTTAGTCATATTTATCTCGAGACAGTTTGCAGCCAACCAGGATTTTATGTCTTGAAAACAGTTATTGATGTCAGTGAGTTTGTCGTAGCTATTTGGAGGATGGGGGTGGACGTCATCTGCACACCAGTGACAAGAGATGTTTGGACTTTGATTATTGTGGCCCAACAAGAGAAAATAAATGGAGAAAGTGGACAACCTGACCTCTGAGACCACATAATCACCCATAGATACATTTTAGTGTTAAGGAACCTCGAGCAGTCGTTGAGACCGAATCAGTCATTTTAGCAAAAGCCCAAAGAGCTGTATGTATGGTCCAAAGGTAGTCCAAAAGAAAGTTTCGACTCGTTTGGCTTCTCTTGAAAATTTTTAAGTTGTGAAGTGCTATGAGATGACAAATGTTGTGAATTGGCATAACATAAATCAAATGTACTTAAATTTAAATGAAATATGTTGACGTTCAAGTGGTGACACACTTTAGTGGCCATGAACCACACAGCTGGTGTAGAGAGGAGGTGATGGTGCAGTAATGGACCAAGAGACAACTGATGGTTTCCTGTTTAGAACTGATCAACTCTACCATTTCATTTTAAACTTTATTAAATATTAATTATTATAGCCATGATGCTGAAGGTCCACCAACCTTAACAAAGTTAAGTGATTTATTGGCTGGCCGATGAAATCAGCCGATTATAGCTCTTTTCAAAATAATCGCCATGGGCCAGAGATTTGCCGATTAAACGATGAAAAATTCTTAATTTCTCATAAAACAGTAAATTCTGTTCAGTGCCAGAGCAGAATGATGTCCTCACATCGTTTAAGCTACAGCCAGGTAACATTACAGGAGTGGGCGGAGCCGACAGGTAAGTTTACAATAAAACTGTGAAATTAACAGTGACTCAACATGTCTCCTATTTTAGTTAAGAGAAAAAATTGCCATTGAAATGATGAACATTACTGTCTGTCTTCAGCAACTGTCATGATGTCACTCTTAGTTTTACTTTGTCAGAAAATCCTAGAAGGTGACCCAGACTGGAACAGCAGCTCACTGTGTTGTTCTGGAGGAACATTAGTGTGGGACTGTTAGTGAACATTATAGATTTACAATGCAACTCTGTCAAAGATGACGTGTTTTACATCTGAGAAAGGATCTCTGGTTTTTATTTTGGTTCATGTGAGTCCTGCTTCATGGTAAAGAAGATAATGGAGTAGAGAAAATGTGATTTAGCACTGAATGCATCAGAGGGCTGCAGAAACAATGTTTTACAGAAGCTTCACTCATTATGTTGCTCAGCATAAAACCTAAAACTCTAATCTGCAGCAACAAGAAGACCAGATGTATTTCATATCTCATTTATAGACTGACTCTTTCTCGACTCTTTTAAGGCTATATAATTTCCCAGAGGTGGGATGTGAAGTCAGTTTAGTTTTAAATTGGTGTGCTGTTCCATAAAGCAAGTTTACCAAAATAAGCCAGACTTATTTCACCTACTCTGACCTATTTTCACTTTGCTTTGTTGCAAATTCCTTTGTGTTGTAAAGTTAAACAAATACTAAAGGACAGCGGATTGTAAAACAGTAAAATGTGCCTGTAATTCATGTCTTTGTTGTTATAAGCATTAAGGGACCAAAAAAAGAAGCGATTTCATTCATTCTATATTATGATGAGCACTGAAGCCACTTTGGACATTTTACTTCTAGTCTTGCTTGTGTTTCACTGCTGCAGGTAATTTGCCCACATTCACAGAGCTGAATTTTCCCTGTAACCTGTCCTTGTGCTGTCATGCCAAATGGCAGATCCGCTCACTCCTGGAAAGTTTTGGAAGGGAAAGAGAAAGAGGGTTTTGGAGGCCAGCTGTCAGCCAGACGAAGCCTCCTGCTCTCTGTGTGTTCTGTGAGCTGTGAGAATTCTGGGTCTGTCGACAGAGTAAATAACATGTTGTCTTTTTTTCTGTCAAAGTTTCGCCTCCCTGGCACTGTACACTCTGTACACAAGCACAGTGCGCTGCCAAACTAAGCTTGGCTAATTGGTGATTCTAGACTGGGGATTATTGAGGAAGCAGAATTCATCACAGTAAACACATGGTAAACAGGGAACATTTTCCAAGCACTGGAGATGAATCAAATATCGTTGTGGTTCTAAATCATCATGGCCGTTATCAAGCACTGTTGCTTGGTGAAAGGTTTGGGAATGATTTTGTAAGTGTGGGAATGACAATTATTTTTCTGTTTGTCTTTGTAGTTGTAGTCTGTTAGGAGTCTTTCTGATGCCACTGGAGATACAGCTACAGCTCCAGTCGCTTTTTTTTTCTTTTATCAAGCTCAATCCAAAATGGACTCCCCTAAGAGCTGACAATAATGTCTCTGCTTCTCTGCTCTTCTCAGGGAAGCGCTAACAACACAGTTTATGGCTGAAGTTTGGCCAAAGTCGCTGCTGCTCTCATGCACAGGCAACTTCAGTGACTATTTTCAACTAAAGAAGTTTGTTTTTCAGTGGGCACCATGCAGAACAAAGCCCAACTTCAATTAGCTAAGCTCACTGGTTCCCAGTTGGTGTGCCTTTAAGGCAAAGGCTTGACATCACTTCTGAGTCCTTTTTCCTTTCCCGAATTCATTACAAGCCCCTGTGATCACAGAACATGTTACACAAGCTAATGATTTGCTTTCATCTGATGATAAAAGCACAATGCATACAAGAGATGAACATTTCACAATACAGAATGTACAAGAAATATGTCTTTGTCTGCACACAACCCAGAATGTTCCTGAACATGTAAGGGTCAAAACTTAATCCAGATGCTTGCAATTCTAAACATTTGGACATGATTTACTTTCTTAGTCTACAGAGAAAGCATTTACTGTTGTGTGTCAAGCGGGACAATAGACAGTGTTTATTGGAGTGTTCTTGTCTGGTCTAAAGTCATGCAGTGGTCCCACAGGCTAATACAATTAAAAGCCCAGCAGAATTACTATTTATTGATTCATTTTCTGCTACAGCATAAGTACATGCTTTCTAATTAGCAGGGCCTGTGTCCTTTGGCCTGGATGAGTGTGCCCTCCACGTGTTCATACATCAGTCTGGCTCATTGTTATTAATTTGTCTGGACAGAGTGTCTCAATGCTTGCAACAAATAAACAATTTGATTTAAAATGTATTTGTCTAAAGCAGTAGCAATTAATCGGAAAACTCATCAACATCAACAACGACTTTCTACTATATTCCATCCATCTCTCCGTATGCTGTGTCCAGTGGAGGCTATTCAAGCTGACATGGGGCTTAAGGCTGAGTATTCTCACACAGCCACTGTGGACTGTGCGGCGGCAGTGCTAATCACTACGCTGCCCCACTGAAGGTAACGTCTCCTTCAAGCTCCTACGAATGTCTTACAATGTACTTAAAAGAAAACCCAAAAGAAAACTCCTTAGCTAGCCAGTTGTAGCCCCCCTTACTTTTATGTTTTTATACTATGAAAATGCCCTGTACAAAGCTTGATAAACAAAAACTACCACCAGGAAAAATCGCCGCAATTTACAGTCTAGACAACCAATTAGTTAATTAGGTCTTTCGCTACTTTAAAACAGAGTGAGAACAAAAGTCTGGAACGTGTTTCATCCCCGATAACATATTTACATTCCTTTACCAGCAGACATGGCAATCTTTAATGATGAAAGTATACGGGATAAAATGTGATGCAGCTTAAACTGAGAAATAGTACAAACCTCTGATCACAGATGGTGTAGAACAGACAGAAAAATGTAAATACATTTTTGTTTTTGATCCTTTTTGCTAAAAGGTTTCTCCTTTTTTTTTTTTAACTATTTAGAGTGTTTTTTCTCAAACACTTCTAGTTGAAAGGCTGTGGGACTGATTTCCATGCGGTGCCTCAGTCCTAACAGAGATCAGGTGTGAAGCTGTATATCGTGTTAAATCTTGTACTTTGTTGTACTTTGGGGATGATCTGAAAGCTAAGTGGTTGAGGTGCATCAGCTTTAATGCCCAGACGGCTGGACCTTTGCTGCTGTCTTTCCCCCGTGTCCTGTGCATCTGCAATGTGACTTTCTGTTAAAAGTAAAAATGAAAAAAAAAAGTTTTCTGTTAAAAAACAAAACAAAAAAGTCAGTCTTGTACAGTTTGATGACTTCTTTGACTCCAATTACGAATGTTTTCTTCAAACCAAGGATCTTTTAGATTTTTACATCAACTTTGTCTTTTGTTCCTCCAACAGTCCAGAGACATGCTGAGGTTAACTGGTGATTCTAAACTGTCTGTAGGTGTGAATGTGAGTGTGATTGTTTGTCTCTCTGTGTAGCCCTAGTGACCCTAATGAGGGTTAAGCGGTGGACAAATAATGGACGGTCTGAGCAGTTTAAATGTCTACACAACAAACACCTCACACTCTGCCTTTGACTTCTCATGCTGTCTGTTTGAATATTCACACCTATAAAGATGTCCTCAGTGACTCTGGATTTTCAGATTGGAAGAGGGCTTTGGAATCTGTCTGGGAGCATGAGAGAAGTGCCTCTATATGTCCCACATGACACGCAGGAAAAGCTCTAAAAGACTCCAGAAGATGTAATTTAGCTCCTGAAAACTGCCAGTCCAGCAGAGTTATCAGAGAGACACCAATACCTTCACTGCATTGTGTGGCAGCCACCACCTTTATAAGAAATGAGGAAATGACTTTCCAGGAGCATGATGAGCAGGAGTCTACCTAGACTTCAGATTACTTTATTTCATTTCAAGTGTTGCCCCAATTTTTTAAAAAAGCCCTCTGCTCTCATACCATTTACCATTCCTCCTCAAACAGATGATGTGCAACACTAGGCAAAGGGCTTTGTTCTGCAGTCCACTGCAGATGCAGTAGAAGAAAAGCTACAGTCCCATAACGTGGTTGCTCTTGTGTGTTGCTCCTGAATATGGTGGTGGATGTGTGATGAGTGGAGCAGTGGAGGGCTTCCAGACCACTTAAGAGAGTGACAGCCTGCTGCACACGAGCTCAGCCTTGTCCACGGCTACACATGAAAAGCTATCCTTGAAGCTACTGCTGGAGATGAACTCCGTACACAGGTGATGTTTTCTCCCTGGCTAAGCTGAATGGCTGCACTGATACCTGCAGGGAGAATGGTGGGACTTGGATGGAATAATTAAGTAAAAGATGGCAGTCTGAGCTTTGGCACACCTCCACACAGACCCGGTGGTGGAGATGTGGTCAAGTCAACCTGTGGATCAACCTACAATCTGACCACCTCCAGTGATTTCAGACGTTTTTATCCATGTGTGATGAGGGTGGTAGAAGAGCTCACCCCATGGCTCAGTCCAGAATTAGACGACATTTTACGTCCCACCCATCAAATTTCAAATAATCCACGTACATCATACTAGAACACGCAGTTGTGTAAATTTTCTGGTTCTGAGACCAAATCTAAAGAACTATGAGAAAAGAATGTTTGAAAATATTTTGTAAAAATACCAAATAAGTCTGGAGTTCCCCGAAAACGCCATTTTTCTCTTGTCCCACCCCCTGCTGACCAAATTCAATCTGTAATAAAACAGTTAAAATGAAGTTTAAATCTCCTTTAATTTGATTTTATTTTTTTCATTGATGTCTCTTGTAATTTTGAGAACATTTCTTTAGACAATATAATATTTTAAATAATAATAATCACACATGGAATGTGTCCCACAACATGTTAGCGTAGCCTTTTTATCTGGTGGAAGAAGAAAACAGTGAATCACATGATGTGCTGGAATTAACATCATCCAACAGTGTTCCTAAAGAATGGGCAGAGCAAAGCTATGTCCTCTCTTCTATTTTCCATCATTTTCCTCACATTGTCAGCTTTGATTGAATGTCTCACTCTACCTCATATAATCAGGATCAGACTCATTCTTTGGACTGTTTTCCATCAGTGGTCAGCAGTAACAGCGTTTTTGTAGTTTTGTGTCTCATTTCTGTTATTTTGTGTCTTGTTTTTGTCATTTTCTGTTATGTTTTTGTCATTGTGTTTTGTTTTTGTCATTCTGTGTCTTGTTTTGTCATTTTCTGTCATGTTTTTGTCATTTTCTGTCTTGTTTTTGTCGTTTTCTGTCTTGTTTTTGTCATTTTGTGTCTCGTTTTTGTCAATTTGTGTCTTGTTTTTGTTATTTTGCCTTGTTTTTTTGTCGTTCTTTGTCTCGTTTTTGTCTTTTTCTGTCTTGTTTTTGTCATTTTCTGTCATGTTTTGTCATTGTGTTTTGTTTTTGTCGTTCTGTGTCTTGTTTTTGTCATTTTCTGTCATGTGTTTGTCATTGTGTTTTGTTTTTGTCATTCTGTGTCTTGTTTATGTCATTTTCTGTCATGTTTTTGTCATTTTCTGTTATGTTTTTGTCATTGTGTTTTGTTTTTGTCATTCTGTGTCTTGTTTTTGTCATTTTCTGTCATGTTTTTGTCATTTTCTGTCTTGTTTTTGTCATTTTCTGTCTTGTTTTTGTCATTTTGTGTCTCGTTTTTGTCAATTTGTGTCTTGTTTTTGTTATTTTGCCTTGTTTTTTTGTCGTTCTTTGTCTCGTTTTTGTCTTTTTCTGTCTTGTTTTTGTCATTTTCTGTCATGTTTTTGTCATTGTGTTTTGTTTTTGTCGTTCTGTGTCTTGTTTTTGTCATTTTCTGTCATGTGTTTGTCATTGTGTTTTGTTTTTGTCATTCTGTGTCTTGTTTATGTCATTTTCTGTCATGTTTTTGTCATTTTCTGTTATGTTTTTGTCATTGTGTTTTGTTTTTGTCATTCTGTGTCTTGTTTTTGTCATTTTCTGTCTTGTTTTTGTCATTTTCTGTCATGTTTTTGTCATTTTCTGTTATGTTTTTGTCATTGTGTTTTGTTTTTGTCATTCTGTGTCTTGTTTTTGTCATTTTCTGTCTTGTTTTTGTCATTTTCTGTCATGTTTTTGTCATTTTCTGTCATGTTTTTGTCATTGTGTTTTGTTTTTGTCGTTCTGTGTCTTGTTTTTGTCATTTTCTGTCATGTGTTTGTCATTGTGTTTTGTTTTTGTCATTCTGTGTCTTGTTTATGTCATTTTCTGTCTTGTTTTTGTCATTTTCTGTTATGTTTTTGTCATTGTGTTTTGTTTTTGTCATTCTGTGTCTTGTTTTTGTCATTTTCTGTCATGTTTTTGTCATTTTCTGTCTTGTTTTTGTCATTTTCTGTCATGTTTTTGTCATTTTCTGTTATGTTTTTGTCATTGTGTTTTGTTTTTGTCATTCTGTGTCTTGTTTTTGTCATTTTCTGTCATGTTTTTGTCATTTTCTGTCTTGTTTTTGTCATTTTCTGTCATGTTTTTGTCATTTTCTGTCATGTTTTTGTCATTTTCTGTTATGTTTTTGTCATTGTGTTTTGTTTTTGTCATTCTGTGTCTTGTTTTTGTCATTTTCTGTCTTGTTTTTGTCATTTTCTGTCTTGTTTTTGTCATTTTCTGTCATGTTTTTGTCATTTTCTGTTATGTTTTTGTTATTCTGTGTCTTGTTTTTGTCATTTTCTGTCTTGTTTTTGTCATTTTCTGTCATGTTTTTGTCATTTTCTGTTATGTTTTTGTCATTTTCTGTTATGTTTTTGTCATTGTGTTTTGTTTTTGTCATTCTGTGTCTTGTTTTTGTCATTTTCTGTCTTGTTTTTGTCATTTTCTGTCATGTTTTTGTCATTTTCTGTTATGTTTTTGTCATTGTGTTTTGTTTTTGTCGTTCTGTGTCTTGTTTTTGTCATTTTCTGTCATGTTTTTGTCAATGGTACTACTGATGTTAAAGCTGAGACAATCAAGCCTTTGATAGTTTATTACCTATTATTGATCAATATGGAGCAGAAAGTTGTAAAAGAGAAGGTTTATTTTTCAAAAATGTTGAAGCCCAGATGTCGTCCTATTCTGGAACGGCACCATGATTTTCAGGTGTGAGAGAAGAATTTATGTCAGCCTGCAATCCAACCATAAAGGGTTCAACTGTCTTAAAAACCCTCAAAATTAAAGTATTTAATTGAAGCCAGAAGAACTCCTGGTGGCCAAAATTCTGTCAAGAGAAGGATGGAGAAAGAGACAGCCCTGACACAGCCACTATGTTCCAAACACTTGATGATGATATGTTTCCCACCCCAGAGGCGGTCTTCTAAGTGGCCCTGATGATTTCAGTCTGCAGCTGCAAACACTCCTTCAGTGCCTTGTGCTGTTGTCACACAAGGTTAAGAGGCACCGTGGGCCAAGACAGGCTCAGTGACCGAGACATCATGTTAATTGAAAAAGACGATCTCGACGGCATAAAGCCTGACAAGATTATTGACAGGTTTGCTCAGTTGAAACCAGATCAGTTCATCGTCACGTTGCTGTCACAGAAACATAACAGGGAAAAAATCCATCCTTTCACATGGCAGTAAGAGGACAAAAACTGAGAGAGGATGAGGACAGAGATTAAAGGAAGACTGCTGGACGTAAATGTGAGGAAGAGATGGAAGGAGAATGCACAAATGGATGGAAATGAAGGGAGAGCAAAGAAGAAAGGGAAGAGAGAGAAATGAGACGCTTTACATGTCAGTTATTTGAGAGGTTACATATACAGCATTTCTTTTTTAAAGTTAAGTTTTAGGCCTTTATTTCAGAGAAAACTGGAGAAAGAGACAGGAAACATGGCGAGAAGAGTGGAGGAAAGACATTCAGTAAATGGCCGTGGGCTGGATTCAAACCCATGACCGCTGTGTCAGAGACTACAGCATAGACCCTGTTGTTTATGGATCACCAGCTCAACCAGTCGCGCTTCTGGGGCGTGATATAGATATAATATATATGTATATAAATATGGCCCATAGCTTTATAATGATTATAGGAGTTTGTGAAATTCAATGTTTGCCAGTTTGGAATGATGGAAAGATGCACAAAAGAAAGTAATGAAGGACAAAGTGAGGAAAATAAAGCAAGAGAAGCAGGACGTACATGAAAGTGAGACAAGGAAAGGAGCCAGGAGGGAAAATGAGCAAGAGAGTGAAGGGGAAAGGACAGAGGAAGCATAGAAGAAGAGGAGAGATGATGAAGGGAGCAAGAAAGGAGTGAGAAGAAGAGGTTAAGAGAAGGAAAGAGATAACAGAAATGTGTGATGAGGAGAGGAGTGGAAGAAAGGGTAGAAGTGGAAGTCTAGATTTGAAGAGTGAGGAGAGAGAAGAAAGCATGGGATGAAAGAGAAAGAGAGGAAAAGAATGAAGGAGAAAAAGGAAATGTGTGAAAATTTAGAAAAAGCAGTGAAGAGGAAGATGGAGGAGAGATAAAAATGTGTTGAGTAAAGGAATGAGAAGGAGCAGGAGATTAAAACAGACATTTAATCATTGTTTGCATATTAGATTTAGAAATATTCATAGTTGTTTTTGTTGTTTGTTTCATATTTTCTGTTTTCAGTGGAGGATATTTCAGAGGATAAACGAGTGGAGTGAAAGAAGTCAAGAAGAAAAGAGGAGAAAGTGAGAACAGAGTGACCAGGAGTAGATCAAATCCTGTTAGATGATAGATGCTCATCTTCTTCGCCCTACTCTGCTATTCCCTGAAGAAATCTAATATAATTTGAGCAAATGCTCTTTTGCTGACCTAATTTTCAATTCAGAGTATTGATGGCCACATTTACTTGGCATTGTTGGGGATCCTGGATTTCCAATTAGAGCAGCCCAGATTATGATGGCACGGATTCAAAAAGTGCAGCCTTGTCAGCGAAACTTTGATTCAGTGAACTTTACTCCAGCAGAGTTTAATGAAAAAAGGTTTTGAGATTAGTAATGATGTTTAACAACTTAAAAAACATTGTACCGCCACGCAACCTTTAACATTTTAATGTGGTAGTACTGAAAAGTCATCCTCAATGGTTATAATGTTTGGCTTTCAGGATGAAGAAGACAGCTTCAAAGGTGTTACAAGTACACAAGTATATTTTAAAGAAAAAAGGCCTGGAAGACGTGTATTTTATTCCTTCAAAGTTCAGATAAAAGTGATTTTATTTGGTCCAGAAACACGCTTTCTAACGGCATAGTTACTCTGTATGAAATGTTTCCCCTCTAGTTCCACTGTGAAGAACTGATGTGTCCTTTAACTCACACATTAACGAGTGTGTAGGACGGCCTCCATTCACCTGCACATTATCATCAACAAAATCAGGAGCATCTTGTCTCAGGGTGATGCTGAAAAACTAGTCCATGGATCTGTAACTTCTCGGCTGGACATTTTCCAATAACACTGAATGACCTCCAGCTGAAACAAAACGCTGCAGCCTGAGTCCTGACAGGAACCAGTAGCAGAGATCACATTTTTCCCATATCAGCTTCCTGTAAAATCCAGGATGGAAATTAAAATCCTTCTTCTAACATATAAAGCTCTTAATGACCAGCTCCATCTTATGTTCAAGACAGTATTGCACCATATCATCTGATAGAGTCCTTCATCCAGACTGCAGGTTTAGTTGTGTTTCCCAGAGATTCCAGAAGCAGAATGGGAGTCAGATCCTTCAGTTTTCAGCTCCTCTGTTGTGGAATCAGCTCCCAGACACCCTCTCTACTTTTAAGATTGGACTGAAAACTGTCCTCTTTGACAAAGCTTATAGTTTGGGTCAGCTGATCCTGAACTAACCATAGGTTTTGCTGCTATAGAAGATTTCTGAGGAGCGTCCCATGATGCACTGACCACCTCTCCCTTCTTTCACTCTCCATCTACACTACTGTTCATCACTTAGAAATGTCCATATTTTGAAAGAAAAGCTTTTTTTCATTCATTTTTTTCAGTAGAGATAACATCAAATGAATGATAAATCCAGTGTAGACATAGTTAATGTGGTAAATGACTATTGTAGCTGTAAACAGCTGATTTTTAATGGAATATCTCCATAGGGGTACAGAGGAACATTTCCAGCAACCATCACTCCTGTGTTCTAATGCTACATTGTGTTAGCTAATGGTGCTGAAAGGCTCATTGATGATTAGAAAACCCTTGCTCAGTTATGTTAGCACATGAACAAAATTTAAACATGGAAAACATGGAATTGTCTGGGTGACTCAGAACAGTCATGTATTTATATGTCACCATTACGTTTCAAGTGCATCTCTTGTCTCTTGTCGTTTTATCTTCTCTACAGATGTCTGTGGAACTACATATTTCTACTACATGCAGTTAATGACCTCACCAATGTTTTATTTTTACATTTGTCTGTTTCTCTCTGCTGTCCTCTGCTCTCTCCTCTTTGGCTCACTTCAGGTGAGTCAGATTGTCGCCTCCTGAGCATGGTTCTGTCCAAGGATTCTTCCTGTTCAACAGTTTTTTATTTATACTTTTTTTCATCTTCTGTCACCAAAGAGCTCCACGGAATCATTTGTGTTTGTTGGGTTTTTCTCTATAAAATAATATTGTAGTATTGTCTTTACTTTGCACATGAAGTGCCCTGAGATTGTCATGATGATGATGATGTGCTTTGAGCCTATGTACATAAGTCTAAGCTGAGCTGCACTGAGCTGAGCTGAATGAAAGTGACCTCAGAAAGCCACTTATTTTACAGTAATACCATTGCAACCTTTAAATAAATGTTTTTGCAAACATTTTTACTGGTAAAATAAATACATAGAACATTATAAAATATGTTCATAACTCAGCTTGCGATACAAACTGCCCGCTAAAAAAGAAAAAGATGGACTACCAATAAGAATCAGCTGCATGGCTATTTAAGTGACTGGTTGTACTTTAAATAGCTTAAAACATGTCAGTTCAGATGCTAAATGTTATGTTTTCTCTGTAGTGTACTGGCAGATAAAAATGTTTGCTCCTGCACTCTAAGCTACAGCTGCCACTGTGAGACTTTTTCAAAATGATCATCACAATAATACAGAAAAAGTCGGCTATCAGGATCACGCTCATTCACTTCGTACAGTCACAATGGTTAAAATTTACTGATATGGTGAAGAAATTACAAACAAATCACATACAAAACTAAAAATAACGTTTTGTCAAAAAACATACAGAGACTGTTTAGGGGTCGAGAAAAGGGATATCGATTAAGAGGAAAATATAACTTGAAAATTAATAAAATCCTTCCACATAGAAAATGATTCTGCATTTCATTCTGTGGGGTAAAACTCTGGAACAGTTTAGATGAGCAGATCAAGAAATGTCCAAAGAACAAAAGATAAAGATGATGTTTCCACAGGTTACTGTTCTGAATTCTTTATTTTATGATTTATTTTCTATACTTATTCATGTGTATTATTAGCTGGGTCTTTTCTTTCTGATGTGTTTTGCTCTTGTTAGGTCCTTTTGTCTTTGTCATTTTGTATAAATGTAGATGAACATATTATCTGTTTATTATAAATCATGTTCACTATTATTATTATTGTGTCTTTTTTAAATAATTGGTAGTGTTTTGAAGAAGTTGGAAGAATAGATTTACAGTCAGGTGTGTCAGGAGGAGTAGGATTAGATTAGCTTCCACTTCTTCCCACTTCTTTTTCAGTTTTAACCTATTCATTGTTTTTTTGTTGTTGTTTTCCTTTTTTACATTGAAATGGTCAAACAAAAAGAAACAAAATAATAAATTCCAAGAACAACTTTGAAAGTCACTTGGAAATGATTCATCACTGCAGAAAGAGAAATCTGTCTGGAATGTGTATCAGTTAAATCGTGTCAGCAAAGTTATTTGCTGAAAAACAGGTTATAAGTGAAATAAAGGAGCTTTTATTCTACATTATGTTCCAACACAAAGGTTCTGTTGTTAAAGGGAGTTCTGTTAAAGACTCGTGTGTTCTCTCCTTCAGAGCTCCTGTGTGAGCTTGCTCAGGACAGTCACCTTGACTTGTGTGAAATTGTGGTCAGATCTTTTATGCAGGATGTCACAACAATATTACTGCTCAGCTGCTACTCAAGTCAAGCATGATAATCTTGTTAGCCACACTGACCTCACGGCTGAAGCCCCTCTCAGGACTTTAAAACATGTTAATTCTCTGCCCATTTCCACCTTAGCCAGGCAGAAAATGCCCTTCTCCCTGGAATATATGCTTTAATGATTAAACAGCCTGAAAGACACGAGGCAACACTCCTCCTCCTCTTAACATATTAGCGCTTTTCACAGTTCACCGTCACCGTGACAATCCCTCTGTACACATTCTCACTTTTATACCTCTTTACATCATTTGCAGATCAACAGCATGAAAACACAGCCTCATTAAAAGAAAATTAAAGATTATAATATAGAATGAATGAATAAAAATGGCTCCATGTGCTCCTAAATGGATGCAAGGCATATTCAAAGGATGTAAATATAAATAAGGATGTAGAACCAGTGCATTGCTAAAAGCCAACAGTGCCATGAATAATGACAATTTGAAAAAGAATGAAGTGATAAAAAGTCAAAGACAAAACTGCTACAAATTTACATTGCCCCTGTGTAGGAGGGCTGTGCAATTTATAGTGCATTAAAATGTAAAACACATGGATGTCACAGTGGCAAAAGTACATGCTTGAGTGCAAATATGCAAATGTGCAGGGCAGTACAAAGGATTTACAAAGGACAATGTGGCAGACTAGAGCAAGGTCAGAAAGAGGACAGGGTTCTCTATTATAATAGTCTGAAGGAGCTGGACTTGTGACTTTCTCTAAATGTGTTGCAGCAGTTAATAGCTGATTGCCCCGATTGGATTTGAACAAGTGTTACGTCCACAGGTGATTGTGTGCCGTCTTGTTTCTGGGGTGGATTTCTTTAGGGCCTTTGTGTGGGGAGATGACCTGTGTAGGTCCAGCTGTGGCTGGTTTCAGAGCCTCTCCAGCTTCCAGTCATCTCAGCTAATGAATCTAGAGCTGAAGGCTGAATCCAAATCTCTGGACTTCACCGCACTTGCGAACTCGTGGACTTTGCAGGCGCGTTCACGGGAAGTCCAGGAGTGCTGAGGGCTGTCCAAATCCACAATTCATCCAGTCCACAAGGGGCCTCAAGCGGACTTTCTGCAGACTTCCAGAGAGTCTGCTTGGGGTGCAGACTTCTGCAGACTTCACCAGTTTGATTACCCACAATTCATTGCAATATGGAAGTGACGTTTAAATTTTTCGATTTTTTTATTGCGTCTGGCCTATAAAAGCTGTGCAGTCTGAAGCTGAAATCATGAGCTGAGAAAAATAATGGCGGAAAAAGGACGAAAGCAAGTCCTCCAATGTAAGTAATACCCAAATTAATTAATATTAGTCTGGTTCTGTAAATAAACATTTCTGTGATGTGTATAGCCGACGTGTTGATTTGATCACTCTCAAAAAAAGCCTATAAATGGGATTTATATCTTATTTGCAGGGACAGATGAGCAAACTGTTCAATTTATTGAACTACGTGAGGAATTTGACCACCTTTTCACAGGCACAAGACATTCCTCAGCTGAGGGCTTTATGTGAGTATGGTAATGATGGTTAATACTAAATTGATCCAGTGGCACATACTTCTTTATACATATCACAAGAAATTAAAATGCTATTTTTGTAGACTTGCACTTTGTTTAATTGTGGAAAACTGTGGATTCTTCACAGAAAAATCCTCAAAGAAATGAAGCTCAATGATATTGTGTCCAGCGAGCAAGCAAAAAAGAAATGGGAACACCTTAAAAGAAAATACAGGGTGAAGCAAAATACAGCTTTAACCCAGTGTGTTCAATATGTGCTTGGTGACTTGGGCCTCTTTTCACTGAGTTCATTTGGGGTGGTTGCTGAATGTCACTGGTGTAAGAACATTGTTTAATTCATATTTTTTCAGAAGGTTTATTTATAATTTGTACCCATTTTTTTCAATTTTGTATTTTTATAGGAACTCATTCTGCCAAAAACTGGTATGGGAACAGAGGGTGGTGAGACTACAACAGCAAACTGGAAGTTCTGCTGTGCTATGCACAGTGCCATGGGTAGCAGACACAGTATTCAACCCCTAAACTTAATATCAAGTGTGAGAGATAAAACATCAGACAGCGAGGAAAGTCATCCTGACCACACAGACTGCAGTCCTGACCCCTCCACTACAGAACACTCTGTGAGCGCTTCATTAGAACCACCTGAATCACCGTCTCCAGCTACATTATCCAGCCAAACCTCCACCAGCCATGCACCTCGTAAAAAAGAAAACACAGTGAGACGCTGAATTTTCTCAGGGATTACACTGAGCTGCAAATGAAAAGGCAAAAGGAGCAAGAGGACCGGGAGGAGAGAAGACAAGAAAAAACGCAAGAACAACTAGAAAAACTAATTTCATTATTTGCAAAGATTGTTGAAAAGAAAAACTGACTGCCATTTTGAAGCTATGCAGTTTATTTTGATTTTAATTCAGAGTCGTCCTTGATCTTTATTTTGATCACCATTTTTGAATTTTTTTTTTAAGAAAAATGGACAACCCACATTGTATGAAACAGAAATAAAAAAAATGTCATGGCAAGAAATTAACTTTGTTCCTTTTGATTAAATTCAAATCAAATTAAAGGTTTAAAACAAAGAAATAAAAACAAAACAGAAAAATCAAACATTTTACAAAGCTGCATAATCGTGGTCTCTAAGCATGACTGGCAACTGAACTGGTGCTGAAACCTGGGCAGCCAGTCTGTCCCTGATGTGAACACCACTTGTCTCTCTGGAGTCCCCATGCTGTTGTGGTTCTGGTGGTCCAGGGTCCTCAGGAAGAATGTCCTCCTCGATGGTATCTCCCACCATTTTACAAATATTGTGCAGGAAAGCACAAGCCAGGACAATCTCAGAACAAAAGCCTGTTTCCACCTCCAGAGCTTTAAAGAGGGTTGCCCTCCACCTTGTCTTCGTGACTCCAAAGGCTCGTTCAATCACAGAACGAGCCCGAGCATGGTGCTTGTTAAAACGCTCTTGGGTTCTATCCCTTAGTGGCTGCCTGAAAGGCGTTATGATTGTGATAGGACTTTCAATGCATGGATAGCCTCCATCACCTAGGAGGAAATAGCCGGGTGGAGGATAAAGGGCACCAGTACAAACAGGGCTGTTTGTTAGGATGCGTGTATCATGTACTGAACCGGGATAACCAAAAAATATGTCTAGAAACAGTCCTGAAGCATTGCATATTGCCTGCATTTGAATTGAATAATATTGCTTATAGTTGAAATAGTCAATGCAGTTATTTTTTGGTGGCTTGATTCTGATGTGGCACCCATCTATAGCTCCCACAGCTTTGCAAAAGGCATCATTATGTGCCAGGTGTGAGAAGCCCTGACCAACATCAGCTATTGTATTGAGATTTGGAAAAAAGATGACCTTGTGTTTGTGCCGTCTGATGTCTGCAGCAATTCTGTGTATGATAACATGTATTGTGGATTTTGGGACATCGAATACTTGAGCTGTGACCTTATATGACACTCCGTGAGCAAGCCAGTAAAGAAAAATTAGCAGCTCTAAGTGACATCCCCAGCCATGATCTCGGTGCATGTTCAGGGTGGTGAGTAACATGTTGAAGGCTGCCCTGGAGATCCAGAAAGTTTGTTTGAGGTCTTCGCTTTCATCCAAATAAATTTTCAACACCGGTGTGTTCGTGTTTAAAGTTGTGTCAGGGTCCCTTATCTGCAACAAGACAAAAAGAAATTCCACAATTAACAGCTAATATAAAGCTTTAAATTTGATTTGTAATAAAAAATTATTCTTATTTTTCTTATTAATATTATTATTATTATTATTAACATCATCGCCATCAATTAGACCCCAACAGACATGGGTTAGCACAAACTTTATCACAGTAACTTTTCACAATTTCTAACAAACTCACCTGTATGTCTTGAAGAGCAAACGCCTGAATAACTTCGTCAGGTACAACAACCCTCAGCCTCCGGTTTCTTATAAGGAGCAGAACGATCACGTAGGCGAGTGCTGCTGTGATTAGCGTATACATGATAGTTTTTCAAACAGTGTCACGGAAACAACTGAAACGGACTCCAAGTCTGTCTATTAGCTCCATTCATAATGCTGTAGACTCCCGCTCTTGCAGACTTTACGTGATGACGGTAAAGACGTCACATTACGTATGACTGAAGTCCGCGAGAGCTCAGTCTGCAAGTCCAGAGGGTGGAGATATGGATGCAGCCGAAGACCTGCACTCCAGCCTTAGTTCTCCCCGCCTCCGGACCCATCTGATTGGGCCACCACCCAGTTCCCTCCACTTTAAGACATCATCACACCTGGAGAGGGTAAATCTGCAACCAAACTCTCAGTTGGGGTTGAGCCTGTGTGTTTTGTGTGTTCCGTAGCTTCTGAAGTCAAGCTTCTGCTGGCAGCTGCTAATTCAGTGACAGGTTCTTAAATTTTGGTGAAGGCTGCAGCTTTCAGGCAGAACGTACAGGTGCTTGAGGGGAAAGACAAACAGACTGAAAAACAGTTTCTTCCCGGTGGCAATCAATGTTTTAAACACTGCCAAGAAAGCTGTGTAAATTCTGAGCCATCCTGAATGTGCAAATACAACCACACTCTCAGGGATAACTGTTGAATGTTTATGTCTGGTTGGGTGTGTCCGAAACGTGCGTATTTTTAGTACATATTTTATATCAGTGATATTTATTTCAGTTTTTATTTATTTGTTTTTAACCTAATTTCAATGCACAGGTTGGAATGACAACAAAGACACTAAACTGAATTGAACCTGCTGGCAGCTGATTAAGTAGAAGCTACTTGTGTTTTGTGTGTGTCCTGTAGCCACGGAGGGATGGTGATTTGTGTGCTGTGTTTCATTGAAGATGTGTGTTTTGAGGCACCAGTGTATTCTGCACTGGTTTCTGTTAGTTTCTGTTTGGTACGGGTGCTGCTGCTGCTGTGTTTAAGTTTGACTATGCAGTTTAGTTGCTTTACTTTTGTTTAGCTGGTTTAAGAACTCTGCTGGCCATTTTTTATTTTGTTCTTTGATTTAGCAACATTCAGCAATTTTGTTTTCTGTTGTTTGCTCACTTTTAAGTTACTTCTATCACTGAGTAATAAATTGCTTCACCTAAAGCAACGACAGCTGGTTGTTTTTGTTCCATCCAGCTGACTGTAGCGGTTGGATCATAAGTTTCAGCTTGTTGGTTGAACCATGACATGGAGGGCAGTAGTCACTACCTATGTCTGTTAAAAAGGTAGAAGTGAGACTGTTTTGTCATTTAGGTGACAAATCAGATCCCAGACTCAGAGAAAGAGGTGGAGAGAGTGAACCTACCGATGTTCAGGGTGATTGCTTTTTGCTCGACCATCTGTTGTCATGCACACCTGCCTCTCCCGGTCTCGATGCCACGCTTGAAGAAACAGATGTCTGATTCCTATCTGATCTGTTATAGCTGAACTATTTCCAAATGACAGTGGCTCATTTTTTTAGAAATCTTCCTCAGACACCTCCACTATGTGAGCTTCTGCTGAGCTTCATCTGTTAACAAAGATTCTGTTTCTGATGCAAACACATGTCAACACAACTGTATGTTCCATAAGATGACAAACTCCAGCCACGGGCAGGAATGTTGTAGTACAGCACAGGCCTGGTGGAGCATGTTGAGCTTACTGTGATGGTGACTACGAGACACCTGAAGATGTTTATCCTCATCCTGAAATGTGTCCCACTGATTCTCAAGCACTGCTCTCACTCCAAAACACACAAATGAACACAGCTCCAAAAATCTAATGGGCTTCACGTTTTCACATCTGTCAGAGGAAGGTACTAGTGGTGTTGCAATGGTTGTTCTCATGTCAAACGCCACCAATACATGGGTAAAACATGATCTTCAAACTTCTGGTTGTTAACGGCATAAAGTGGATCTGAATGTTGGGTCATTGGTTTGGAAACAATGGAAGGCAGAGACATCAGAGAGGTGACATGTAGTTCAGACAAGATCATAAATCCTGCTGAAGATGCTGGTGATCTTCAGGTCCCTGAACCTCTTCCAGGTAGGTTGTTGGTGATGTGGTCGATCATGCTGGAGGTGAAGCTTTTCCTGACAGCCTGAGAGTCCTGCAGTAATTGTGTCATTACAGAACTGAAGGACGTTTGACCAAATTCAATCTCAAATAAAGCAGTTACAATGAAATTTAAATCTCCTTTTTGGGTTTTATTTTTTTCATTGATGTCTCTTGTAATTTTGGGAAAAAAAAATTTTAATCACCATAATATTTTAAATAATAATAATCACACAAGGAACGTGTGTCCCACAACATGTTAGCGTAGCCTTTTTATCTGGTGGAAGAAGAAGAAAACAGTGAATCACATGATGTGCTGGAATTAACATCATCCAGCAGTGTTCCTAAAGAATGGATAGATCAAAGCTATGTCCTCTCTTCTATTTTCCATCTTTTCCTCACATTGTCAGCCTTGATTGAATGTCTCACTCTCCCTCATATAATCAGGATCAGACTCATTCTTTGGACTGTTTTCCATCAGTGGTCAGCAGTAACAGCTAGCTAAATATCTAGCTTCTACTGCTGAGAAAAAGATCACGTTAGCATGGATTAGCAACCCTGTTACTGTGATCAGAGTAGGGTTAGAAACAACACAGAAAACATGGAATAAAAATGGTACCATTGATGTGTAAGCTGAGCCAATCAAGTCTTTGATAGTTTATTACCTATTATTGATGAATATGAAGCAGAAAATTGTAAAAGAGAAGGTTTATTTTTCCAAAATTTTGAAGCCCAAATGTCCTCCAGTTCTGGAACGACCACAAACAGAACCTGGTAACTGAGATGGGTCAGAGTGAACCGGTCCACCTGAGCTCCGGCAGTCAGGAAGATCCTGATGACCATTAGGTGTTCTTACAGTCATTATTTGGATAATGTTAACTGGGATTGCATGACACACCTTTATGGCATTAAGCTGTCGTGGTGCATATGTTCAACTGACAGAAACCAACTTCACTTTCATGTTTCACTCAATAAACAACAAAAAAGGTATCTTTAAAAGTTCAAAGTCTTTTCTTTTTCACACACTCAACCAACTCCATCATTACAAACTTATGCTGTGAGGGTTTGAACCACAAAACTTTTCAAAAACAGAAATTCTAAATTCTAGCTGAGTTCCTAAAATGTCCGCAGATACCAAATAAGTCAGGCTGAATGTGAGGGAAGTGTTTAAAATGATCCACACGTCATCCAGAGATTAATATTTCCATTTGATCTACTGGTGCAGCCATATAAACCAAGTTATCGTAGGTCTTAATATTTCACACTATAACAGCATATGGCTTAAATGAAAGGTTCAAATAGAATACAGTCGACATGTATATTATCATACATTGTGCAGGATCACTTGTGATGAGGGACACAAATCACAGTTAAAGCTAAAAAGAATTACACATTAAAGCTGTTGCCACATGATAACTCCAGACACATCTGACTAGTCAGACAGTTTAGCTGCAAACAGGAAGCCCTTGATGAAGGCACCAGCAGGCAGTGTAGAGCAGTTCACAGCATCAAATCACATTCAAACTGAAGCCGAAATTGCATTAACAATTGCTTTTTTGTGAAGCTGTCAATATTTGGCTGTGCTCTGTTGTATTTTTGGGTTTCAGTACTGCATATTTCAAAGTCTAAACTTTAAATATGTTTTTCTTTCTCTCATAAACGTGAGGTATCTGTCGTTACGCTTGGATGTGGTGATTTTTAAGTAACCTTTTTGTGTAAATTATGGAACTACAAGCTAAAATGGGAAACCTTTCATGCTCGGTATCTCAGAACTGCACTTGACTGAGACAATCTCCTCTAATTTCAAGCTGACAGACTGTCGGTGCTTAACGTTTGTATGCCTTGCAGTCTGTCCTGGTATCATGACATGTTAGCTAACACACTCCTGACGTCATGCAAATGAGGCACTTTGTGTTACGGGCACTTTAACCAAACATCGCTGGACTGTGTGGGATTTGTTTCCAAATACAGCTTTACAAAGTTAACTTGTTGCGAGTTCACCGTGGGTCCCCTGGTTTTCCATTAATTATAATCCTGTCAACGACGTTCCATATGTGAGGAGGGCTGCTGCCGTCGCTGTGTGCCTCGACAGTATATACAGCCACGGCTGGCACAGAGCGACTGAGGGAAGTGTGGGCCGGATACGCTCCCCTTCACTGGCAGGCAAAGGCTGCATTATGCTAATGTAACAACCAGAGGAAAAGACAGAGCCGGGTGAGCAGAAGAGACGGAGGGGGAAGAAAAGTGAACAAAAAAGAGAGTGTGAAGAAGAGAGGGAGGGAGCCGTGGTGTGAAAGTGAGCGAGATAAGTCACATAGTCTATACATGCGGGGGTGAACATGTTGTCATCTCCTGCATTTAAATGCCCCCCGCTCGCTGCTCTCCACACGTCATTTAAATTGGGTCAGACAAGTGTTGGAGAACCAGTTCAAATGCATTTGTAGAGACACTGAGACCCTCTCAGACAGATACAGAACAGCCATTTTGTAGCTAATATCTCAGGTTGGCATTCTCAGTGTTTCTCCATCTAAACAGTGGTCATTTTCATCTCCTTTTAATGTTCATTCTGACCTCTGCACAGATATCTCACACCTACATGGACGAATACACAGAAACACTTCATTGATCCTGTCAGGGCCATTGTTATTTTGCAGCACAATAATAAACAATAGATTATCAAAAAAGGTAAAGCAGAATTACACATTTACAAAACAAGACAGGTGATATCAAACAGACATGTACACTATATACATAGAATCAAAAATAGGTAACAGTCTGTCACAGGGCTACACATAGAGACAAACAATCACACTCACATTCACACCTACAGACAGTTTAGAATCACCAGTTAACCTCAGCATGTTTGTGGACTGTGGGAGGAAGCTGGAGAACCTGGAGAAAAGCCACACATGTACAGGAGAACATGGAGACTGTATGCAGGAAGATCCCAGGCCCAGGATGGGATGTGAACCGTGGATCTTCTAGTTGTGAGGTGACAGAGTTAACCACTGTACCACTATGCAGCCCCAGAATTCAAACATACAATTTTTCTTTTTTTTAAGTATTTTTTTTCTGTATTTTTAAAATGATAGAACGGTATTTAAACACATGAATCACCAACACAATTTATCTGAAGTATTATGTCAATAATACCACATCACTTCTAAAATGTACTATTTTTTTTACAGTATTTCTTCCTTCTTTCTTTGTTTGACACAAATTTGTCAAATCAGTAATCAAATATGGACCTTTTATATAAAGTTGTATGCCCATATGACCAATTCAACATTTTTTTTCCTTTTAGTTATAGGGTAAATGTAATGAGATAATTGATTTATATTATTCATTTTATTGATACTATTTTCTTGATGTTGAATGGTTCAGGACGTTCCCTCCTCTGCAGTGGCAGGAACAGAGCTTTTGCTGCTCCATTGTCTTCTGGAGAATCTCCAGTCTGGACAATCTTATACTGTCACCAAAGACTTGCTGCTGCAGCTCACTGCTTTTATGGATGCTTACATTTTTGGACGTATTCCGCTGGATATTTACTTGAGGTTGTTATTTTTTTTGCCTCTGGAGTTGCAGCCCACAAACCGGGTCATAACACAGAGAAAGGCCTTTTTTTTAAGTCTTCTAATACCTGCTGGGGATTCTGCAGAATAATTTATGAATAATTTACTGATATTCCAAATGTCCAGCTCAATAAATTAAACTGAAGTGTTTTGAAATTAGCAGCGCTCCAAAGCAAAGCTGGCATTAATCAGTCCTGAGCATGGAATCATTTCTGAAAAGTCTGCAGAATTATAGTGTGTCCACAAAACACATGACCAAAATGTTATTGTTCCTGCCCATTAATTGAATTAGGATATCTTACTTTAATTTTAGTCCTTTTGATATACACACGTGGACAAAATTGTTGGTACCCCTCAGTTAAAGAAGGAAAAACCCACAATTCTCACTGAAATCACTTGAAACTCACAAAAGTAACAATAAATAAAAATTTATTGAAAATTAAATAATCAAAAACAGCCATTACTTTTGAATTGTTGATTAACATAATTATTTAAAAAAACAAACTAATGAAACAGGCCTGGACAAAAATGATGGTACCTCTATAAAAGATTGAAAACTATTTGACCAGAGTGACATGATTAACTCAGGTGTGTCATTTAATTGACATCACAGGTGTTTCCAAACTCATAATCAGTCAGTCTGCCTATTTAAAGGGAGACAAGTAGTCACCCTGCTGTTTGGTGAAAAGGTGTGTACCACACTGAACATGGACAACAGAAAGCGAAGGAGAGAATTGTCCCAGGACATCCGAAAAAAAATTATAGACAAACATCTTAAAGGTAAAGGCTATAAGACCATCTCTAAACAGCTTGAAGTTCCTGTGACAACAGTGGCTCATATTATTCAGAAGTTCAAGACCCACGGGACAGTAGCCAACCTCCCTGGACGTGGCCGCAAGAGGAAAATTGATGACAAATTGAAGAGACGGATCGTTGGAATTGTATCCAAAGAGCCCAGAGCAACCTCCAAAGAAATTAAAGGTGAACTCCAAGGCCAAGGTACATCAGTGTCAGATCGCACCATTCGTCGTTGTTTGAGCCAAAGTGGACTTCATGGGAGACGACCAAGGAGGACACCACTGCTGAAAAAAACTCATAAAAAAGCCAGACTGGAATTTGCAAAAATGCATGTTGACAAGCCACAAAGCTTCTGGGAGAATGTCCTTTGGACAGATGAGACCAAACTGGAGCTTTTTGGTAAGGCACATCAACTCCATGTTCATAGACTCAAAAACCAAGCATACGAAGAAAAGAACACTGTCCCTACGGTGAAACATGGAGGAGGCTCAGTAATGTTTTGGGGCTGCTTTGCTGCATCTGGCACAGGGTGTCTTGAAAGTGTGCAAGGTACGATGAAATCTGAAGACTATCAAGGCATTCTGGAGAGAAATGTGCTGCCTAGTGTCAGAAAGCTTGGTCTCAGTCGCAGGTCATGGGTCTTCCAACAGGACAACCATCCAAAACACACAGCCAAAAACACCCAAGAATGGCTGAGAGAAAAGCGTTGGACTATTCTAAAGTGGCCTTCTATGAGCCCAGATCTGAATCCCATTGAACATATGTGGAAGGAGCTGAAACATGCCATTTGGAGAAGACACCCATCAAACCTGAGACAACTGGAGCTGTTTGCTCATGAGGAGTGGGCCAAAATACCTGTTGACAGCTGCAGAACGCTCATTGACAAATACAGAAATCGTTTAATTGCAGTGATTGCCTCAAAAGGTTGTGCAACAAAATATTAAGTTATGGGTACCATCATTTTTGTCCAGCCCTATTTCATTAGTTTGTTTTTTTTAAATAATTATGTTAATCAACAATTCGAAAGTGATGGCTGATTTTGATTATTTAATTTTCAATAAATTTTTATTTATTGTTACTTTTGTGAGTTTCAAATGATTTCAGTGAGAATTGTGGGTTTTTCCTTCTTTAACTGAGGGGTACCAACAATTTTGTCCACGTGTGTATTTTATCTCCAAAATCACAATTTCCAATTTAAACAAGCCGGTACCCTTTAATTTTTCAACATGCAGGGTAGCTCTGTCGTATGGTTAATGTCCAAAAACGGCTCAATCAAAATCACCTCATATTAAACCTGGAAAAAACAGTGTCTGTGCGTTTCTCATTTAGGAAATCAAACCAACAATATTTTAACATTAACATACAAAACCAGTTGCACTCAAAAAATCCCTCTGAGTGAACTTTAAAAAATCATGGAAAGAATTCCTGCATGATTAAATTGCTTTCTAAAGCACAAAATAATGATTTTCATCCAACTCAACAAGCTTGAGTTGAGCTAACTCAATTCACTTAGTTGAATGCACTTTTTTACTTAATTTGGAACCAACAAAATGTACTTGAGTTAACTTCATTTGTTAGTGTTCATTTAACTCTTTTCCTAAGGGTCGATCAGCATTTTTCAATCTAGATGGTCAAACTTAATTCAGATTTTAATTAAATCAGGTTAACCTAGTTTAAGTAAATCCAGTTATTTGAACTGAAATGCATACTGTTTAAGACATTTAATTTTGTGGAAATTCTTCCCATGACTTTTTTTCAAGCTCATTCAAAGCACGTTCATGTTAGGAATAGAATTTAAGTAGGTTAAGCCTCAGTTCCAAATAATGCAACCAGTTTGGTAACAAGTGTGGAAGAAACACAATTCAAAAGGAACTGACAATAAAGTATTTTTCTCAAAACAGAGTACAGTGCAACTGGAAGCTGTTAAACACAAAATAGTTTGTTCCAAAATGTTTCAATACCACGATAAATAGCATAAAGCACACTATTTCTCTTATTTTTAAAAAGTGCCAACAAAATCAATCTAAGTGCATAGCACTTAGCATTATTTCTTTTTTAAATAAAGCTGTGAAAATGATGTAAACATCAGGGTACAGTGCGGCTTCCCAAAATAAGCAAAGATAACACAAATTCTTTTTGACATGGTGTCTCATGATAACTCTCACAGATTCTTCAGGATGTAAACGAAAACACGACTGAGTTGGTTCATCTTAATGTGACTGAATTTAGTTCATTTTAAGTTGCTGAATTTCACACAATTCTGACATGACAGAAGTTCAGCCTGGAAACTTGAAATTATCAAGTACACAATATACAGCAAGTTTCACTTAAGTAAATTGGACAAGCACACAGACTCATTTTTTTGAGTGTGGGGTTGTATTAGAAGGTTGGTCAACCCAGAACTCAACTTAAATGTAATCCCCACGTAAAGATTTCAAAAGCATTTACAAAAAATCTAAACTGCTTCAAGTTAATCAGACATCATATTCCTAACCAGGCAGTGCTGTACGTGAGCGCTGTGATCTTCTCCTGTATCTCATTCTGTCTGACAGTTTGGGCTCAGGCATCTACAATAAAACACATCAGTTCATTATACAATCAAGCTCTGAAAACTAAAAAAAACCTAAACTATTCGGTGACATAACTAGCTTATTTAACAACAACAAAAAACAATTAATTGAGCTTTGAAAATTTTATCAGTCTTTGCTTCATCAAACTAATCTTTAAAAGCCTCATAAATCAACCCACAGCCACTCTGTAGATTCATCCAGAGACAGGACAGCAGCAGGGTCACCACAAGCTCCACCAACAGCTGTATACTGCTGTCTGTGCTGTTTTATCGCTGTTGTTGTTTCTCTTTATCTACTGTCACTGAAAATCCCAGCCAGGGTTGAAAATTAGCTTAACGCTAAAAGATCTATATGCAAGACATCAGATGTTTTTTATGTTAATTGCATGGTTCCTGATCAAATAAATAAATCATTAAATGTTGTCTGGTTGATTGGCCCCGATGCCAAATGTATCTCTGACATGCAAGAAGCCTCGACAAAATGACGGTATTTGTATTTACAGTGAACAGAAACACAGACAGGACAGTCTCCAGCGGTGCTCCCGTTTTACTAAGCAACACATCAGGAACCCGTCCACACAAACAGAGGCCTATATGACGGATAGTTAGCGATCCAGGAGACAGTAGACGTGCTGACTCCACTCGGTAGAAGCGGTTGGAAGGTATTAAAGATGAAGCCATGCTGGCGAAGTGAATAGACTTTGAATTCAATAATGGCACCATGAGGCGCAACGAGACAGAGATTGCTACTGTAAGTGCCTTCATGAAATGCCTTTTATATTCTAGCTCTTTTTTCTTTGGGATTAAAGCAGGGGAGCATTTTACAGCGCTATCTAACGTAGGCTTAATGGCACGGCATATAGAGAAAGAGAATGCAAAGTGAGCACAGTGTGAGAAATATGTCAATGCAGACTGTAAAGGCAAATGAGAAAGCTGGTATGGTAAGCACATTCTCAGCAGAAAAGAAATGTTTCAAACTGCAAACACAGAAAGTCAAAGTAGCAACTTTCAAAGCTTCAGTGTTTTTCTGCTGCCTAAGGAAATGCCCGCATCGCACCGACTGCAGGTTCACTGCTTTCAAAACATTTTCCTTCTCCAAGAGTCAAATTAAAGTTTGTGATAACAGATCTGACCAGTCTGTGTATCATTTTAAATATTTCAGTTAAAAAGAATGGAGAGTGATTCTGGTAGCAGTCTGAGGTAGAGGAAAAGTAAAGCTGCTAAGCTGCTTAGGACCCCCAAGTGAGTAAATTACAAAGAACTGGTCCTTTGTTCTTTTTTTTGTTTTGTTTGTTTTGGGTTTGTTTTCCAGAAAACTATATTCTTTGTGGTATTTTAAGTGCAGCCGACTATTCCGTTTAGAAACTGACAAATTATCTATCACAGTTTTAAAAAAAATCTATCACTGTTTGTGTTCATTCTTGCTTCTTGACCTTGAAAACCAATTCAACAAGAAAAGTGATTTTCCTCTTCCTAGCTATTCTCTGGTGCATCCAACTACATCTCATTGTATTCTTCAGTGCTCTGTTATCAGCTGAAACAGACCGTAAGATATGGATGAAAGTAAAAGCTGTGGAGTTACAGTTGTTTTGTCTGGTTCGAATAAATACTGAAATAAAATTACGATTGACCCAAACTGTTTAACGTCTCCAGGATCCACTCTGGTAAAAATCATGTGACAACCTGATGACCATCCTAAAAACAAAGTCTAATGTAAGAAAGAAAAAAAGAAAAAGGAAAAGAAAAGAAAGAAAACCCCAACAATTAGAAACTATCTCCCACGCTTCCAGCATTGCTTCCCCTGTCCTCCCTCCAGACGAGCACATGCTACAGAAGAACAGAGATAACTGGCAAGTTACATTTTAGCCTGAAAATGGAGTCAGTGACATGTTTCCTGTCAGACCATGTGAATCCTACTATACTGAAAGATTAGTGGAGATTGTTTTGTCTGATGATGGCCAGAAAAATCTGCCTACCCCACCTTTAAGACTTCCAGGGTTTTCTGTGAACCAAACATAACGTACCAATTCTGTCAACTTCTGGGCTGGGACTTTATGAACACTACCAGTCAGAAGTTTACAAATATAATGATGGACTGTTGTTTCTCTTTACTTTGCTGATTGGTTCTTGCCATAATATGGATTCTAACAGTTGTCAAATAGGACTGTCAACTGTGGACCAACCTGACTTCTGCACAGCACAACTGATGGTTCCAAGCCCATTAACCCGTTAAGCTTCAGTGTACCGCCGGCGGTACACCTACTAATTTGCATAGGAATTTAAAGAATGTCCGAAGGCTGCAAACGTGATTATACAAACACTATACGCCGATGGAAAGCTTAGATTCTCATGAATCCGCCGGTATAAACCACTTTCAGATGCGATTACCACAGCGGGTGAGAAAAACACATTTGTCCGACAAAAACGAATATTCATCCATCCGTTTTCTATACACGGCTTCAACATACACAGCGCGACTCACATTTCCGGTTTCATTATTACACACAGATGAAAATATTCCACAAAAAACGGCCATAATCCAACCTTTTACATCCAGACAACACAAGCCAGTAAACTATTTTGTCCAAAACATGTCCTGAAGTCGGTATAAAATCCACGAATCGGTCATTTTCAAGGAAATGCACCTCGCGATGTGCGTCCAATATTCCCTGTATTTCTCGTCATATTTTTTATTTACAAATAGAATATTAGCGATTTTTTGTACTGAAAATGGCTGGAATTGACTGAAGCTAAAGAAGAAATTCCACAAATGAACCATGACAAGGCACACCTGTGAATTGAAACCATTTCCAGAGAGTGTGAAAGCAGTAATCAAAGCAAGGAATCTAAAATACAAAACATGTTTTGACCTGTGCTTGCGCCAGCCATTTGCCACTTCACCGTAGGCGTAGCCTTCCTCAGGATGGCTAAGCCGTTTTTAGCATGTTTAGCCACGGTGGCAAAGCTAATTTTGCCTAATAAATGTGAAAAAAGAGTTAACTTACAACTTTATCGTAATTTGCCGAGCTATAATCAAAGAAAATAACAAACCGCATCTCCTTTACTGAAGAGCGCTACCGAGTATAATCGGAACGACCCGAATGCTTGCGATCATTAATAGATGCACACTGTCACGTGTCTCTTCTCAGCCAATCAGAAAAAAGGATTCGAACTAACCCTGGGAAGGCGTACAACAAGGAGGACAAGGAGAGGGAGATCCAGTGTTGCCAACTTAGCGACTTTCTCGCTAAATCTAGCAACTTTCCAAAGCGTCCTAGCGACTTTTTTTGTCAAAAGCGAGTAACGACAAATCTAGCGACTTTTTCTGCCGTTTTGGAGACTCTGACAGGAAAACTCAGCTCATTCTGCAGTTACTGTTTTCAACAAGCAGCAGGTGCTGCTGTGAGCTTCTCCCCTCCCAGAGCACAGACTGTCAGTCCAGTAACCCTGCAGCAGTCCGAGTGAGGGGAGGGGGAGACCCACATCACTCAGCGGCCAGACGGCAGATGAATCGCACATGCGCAAAGTCACTACAGATCCCATCCAGACTTACGGAGCCATATAAACGAAAATGTTTCTTCACTGTCACGCTAAAATAAACCACAGCATTTAGCCTCTAGTAGAAAAACATATTTTGATTGTTTTATACTCACTTTTTGGTCTCTTCCACAACGTTATTCCTCTCTCCTACAACATTGATTACAATTACATGCAAACTGGGAAATATGCAAATTAGGCGATGATGTCATTTAGCGACTTTTAGCGACTTTTAGGACAGCAAACAGCGACTTTTCTTACTGAGGAGTTGGCAACACTGGGGCGATCGAAGAGTTGAAAAATCATTTTTAATAGAAATATATGGTCTGCATTATTTTGTAATACAAATTCTATGGCAAAAAAAATTATTTAAATGAATCTCATTAGCTTTATCATGAATCTCATCAGGAAAGTAAGATTCAGTACTTTCTAGTCTTAACAATTATTGAATGAGTATGTATTTTATGTTACAGTGACATGATTGATATATTGATTTTTTACAGGAATTGTTGTGCATATTTCTTATTACTTAGAAATAAAAATAATCCAGATGCAAATTGTGTGTGAGTAGCTTTTTTAATTAAAATGTTGAAATAAATTGAAACAATATTGAACATAATTTTTGGCCTCAAAATGCACCAGAATGCAGGAAAAGGACTCCATTTTTTTCAAAATTTTGTGCGCCGCAGTACAGATACTGAAAAAGTGCGGCTAAATGTGGCTAAACAAAATTCTAGCACTTTAGCCACAGTGGCTAGAGACCAGTTTTCCCTAGTACAAGCACAGTTGACTTGTTTTACACTTTTTTGTTTACTACATAATTCCATATGTGTTCATTCTTAGTTCTGATGCCTTCAGTGAGAATCTACAATGTAAATAACGATGAAAATAAAGAAAAACATGAAATGAGAAGGTGTGTCCAGACTTTTGACTGGTAGTGTATCTGATGCAAACATAAGTGGCTTAATTACTCTAATTACAACTTGCCGTTGTGTAGCTCAGAGTAATTAGATCCAGGGAATTCATAGATCTTACATCTGAGCTAATTTAAGGCAGAGCAGAATTATTTTATGGTTGAAGATGTGTAGTTTTTATACACAAGTGTAGAGAGTGGCATTTTTACACTACTGTTCAAAAGTCTGGGGTCACTATGAAATGTTCTTATTTTTGAAAGAAAAACTGTTATTTCTTCAATGCAGATAGCATGAAATGAATGATAAATCCAGTGCAGACATAGTTAATGTGGTAAATGACTATTGTAGCCGTAAACGGCTGATTTTTAATGGAATATCTCCATAGGGGTACAGAGGAACATTTCCAGCAACCATCACTCCTGTGTTCTAATGCTACATTGTGTTAGCTAATGGTGCTGAAAGGCTCATTGATGATTAGAAAACCCTTGTTCAGTTATGTTAGCACATGGATGGAAGTGAGAGTTTTCGTTGAAAACATGGAACTGTCTGGATGACTCCAAACATTTGAGCAGTAATTGAGATTCAGATTCAGAAAATTTTATTTGTCCCCAGGGGGCAATTGAAAAGGCACGTAGAGCAGTCAGTGCAACAATGACATAATAAGAAATAGGGGATAAATATGTGTACAAATGTAGATCAAGTAATATAAGAAAAAAGATTAAGAACAGCGAAATAAGAAAAAAACACAGCTTAATAACATACTAGTGCAAATATGAATGAAAACAGTATGGCAATGAGGTAGATACAATAATATATCACAGTATATGTGAACACTAGATGGTCTCTGATTTAAAGACACTTGTCAAGTGTAGTTTTACATGCAAACATGATTGTACGTGTGGCTTGTCCCCTGGGTGTCTGCTGCTCGTGTCTTATTAGTTTGGATTTCATAATGTCTCTCAGTGCTGTGTTTCCCAGCAGTGCTTTGTTTACCATCGTCACAGGTTTGGTGCTGTCTGGGCTGATGGATGCGTCCTGCAGGAGTCTCGTCCTCCCGCACACACGACACATCGCTGCATCTTAAAACGAGGACAGCTTGATTGATTCATTTCTGTGCTGTTGCCTTCATTTGTAATTACTGTTATATATTTACGTTGTTACCACAAGGCTTAATTGTGTGTCTGTAATGCAAATTTGGTGAGTTTATTAAGGGCTGAGTTTCCAGAGAGCGATATAAAGGCCTGCTTCCACTCTGCCTGAGTGCAGGTTGCAGTATATCAGCTCCATGTGAGATTATTGCCTTTGTTTCACAAACTTTGTCCTAAATCACAAGTGAACATCTGAAACCACTGTTTCTAAGGTCTGAACCATATTCATGTGAAGAGTCTGGTTTTGAGCTAACACTAAAGCTTATTTGGCCAAACACAACAATGTTAGGTCAGTTTGACATGCTTGCTAAACTAATGACTAGGTACAGTATTGATTAGCTATCATTCCTCTGATTACAGGCTAGACACTGCAGATATTTTGAACATGGAGGACCACGCAATGTTTTTTCTATTAGCAATCAATCACATTTCTCTGACAAACACACAGAGAAATATCATCCAAATTGACTGTTCTCTTAGCTCTATTAAGGGGTACAATCTGCAAGCTTTCAACAGAAAATTAATAAAGTGATCATAAGCTGGTGTTGTTTTTGTGGCTCACTATGCTGTTACCATTTACCTAAAAAGAAAAATGTACTTTAAGTACATTTGACAGCAATAAATAGTTCAACCTGAAGAATCTTCTGAGTTGACATTATGACTGGGTAAGAACACACTGTGCACACAGCACAATGAATGCTAATTTGCTCACAAAAATTTTACTCATGTTGCTATTATTACTCAAATTCATCAAGTGATGGACCAAAATAACACTAGAACAGGACAAGGAACAATTAATATTCATGGAAAACTAATGTAGCCTTAAGAAACTATTTATTTAAAGGCAAAAGGCTAAGTAATCCCCATCCATCCATTCTCTATACACCGCGTAATCCTCACTAGAGTAGTGGGGGGGCTGGAGCCTATCTCAGCTGATTGAGGGTGAAGGCAGGAGACACTTGGATAGGTAACAGTCTGTCACAGGGCTTCATACACAAACAAACCATCACGCTCACATTCACACCTACAGACAGTTTAGAATAACCAGTTAACCTCAGCATGTTTGTGGACTGTGGGAGGAAGCTGGAGAACCTGGAGAAAAGCCACACATGTACAGGAGAACATGGAGACTCCATGCAGGAAGATCCCAGGAAGGAAGGGACACGAACCTGGGATCTTCTAGCTGCCAGGCGACTGTACTAACCACCATGTTACTGTGCACCCAGGCTAAGTAACTGAAATAAATATCTTCTTTTCATTTGGTATCCATTCACTGAAAGCAAAAACACACACTGTAAGAATGAACATTCTATTTCACTTTGACTCTTTGTTTGATTTGAATTAACGTTATTTAATTAATTTAAAAGACAGCTTACATTTTTTTTGTTTGCACAAAGTAACACTGCCTTCTCTCTTCTTGTCAACAGTACTATTATTTAAATTAAATCACTGGGTTCTACAAGGGTCCTGATGTGTACATTCAGCAACAGAACCAGTGGATTATTCTGTACAGTGAACTGCAGGCAGGCTGACTGAAATGCTATGAGCTAACATTCATTAAAATGACATGTGTCCCAGATTTTAAGGTCAACCCTGCTATCATGCTACGGCTGACAGGGGAAAAAACTGCTACTGCTACACAGCTGGAGGTGGAACACAGAATTTTCCTTCTGGCACTGTGAGGATCACTGACATGAGTTTTCATGGTAACAGAAGCACCAAATCATGGAGGTCTAACTTAAATGTTATAAACAAATAGTTCAGGACCAGCACACATTCCTACTGGTCTGATTCTGACCTGTACCACGTCTACATGTCAAACCTTCACTGACTGAGTGCTACATTAACACCACTGACAGGTGAAGTGAGTAGCACTGATCATCTCGTTGCAATGCATTAGTCTGCTGGAAAACCTTGGTTTCATGCATTTATATGGATGTTATTTTGACATATATCCCACCTCCCCCCTAAGCATGTGGAAGTTATTATACACCGAGGACTCCTGCCCATGGCAGCAGCACTTCCAGAACGGCAGCAGCCTCCCAGTGGCACAGTCAGTCCCAAAACATCACAGAAACTGCTTAGGAACACCCCCTGGACAGAGTCCAAAGTGCTGACTTTCTCTCCGAATTCCTCAGATCCTAACCAAGCATCCACAGTACGCACCAGAACAAGCCCCGTTCACGAAGGCCTCGACCCACAGGACACAAAGGGACCGCTGTGTTCATGCCCTCACACATTTCCTTTTCTGGTGAAAGGTGTAATGCCAAAATATGTTCTTAAAACGTTATCTTTAGAACATACGTTATTTTAAGAATAAAGCCTAACTTGCTTTATTCATCTCTAGTTATAACATCTCACTCCCCAAACTGTTGCTCTGCTGACACCACAACTGCAAAACAACAATTCTCATTTATTCTTCTGTGATTTTATTGCTTTGTATGTAGAAATGCAAGGAATTGAAAAGCAGTGCTGCAGTAGCCCTCAGTACATTCACTTACCCTCATTGGTGAAAAGTTGAAAAGGCCAATAGTCCTGTTACAGACACAATGCAGACTGAAAGTGTGGATTTTCACAGTCAGGACTCACTCAGTGATTGCTGAGCTCAAGCTAGCGATGCCCAGCTGATGTATTACAGTAATTTTGTGCTTTGGAAAGTAGAAATCATTCTCACTGCTCCTTTAAACTTGGGCACTTTTTTTAATCTTTCGCTTTTGTGTTGCCACGTCTCCCATTCTCGATTTCCCCCACCTTGTCCAATTCTCCCATTTAAAGCATCCCTGTGGTCCGTCCACCTCATTTCCACTGGGCCCATGCCTTAGCAAGATGGATGAGCTGTATCTGATGTACGATCCTGCAGGTGAGAGTGTGGCCAAGAAAACTCTCGACTTTGCTGAATGAGAATCTAACGGATTGTAAGCCTCAGAACAGAGAATGCCAGGGCCCTCGCTGCACATGGGAGGTTGGGTGGAAATCATCACTCCTAAATCTGCCATGGCCCTAAAGACTGATGTTCACCTTTCTGTCATTTATTCTACTCGACCTGTTAGCGCAGACAAGGTCAATCTGGCTTGTCAGGCCCCCCTCTTGGCTCTGGATTGCTCTTCCGGCCACTTGAGGATCTCGGAGTGGCCGGATGACAGCGTCACCCTAACATGCATCACGGCTCCTGACTGGCTCTGCACCTGTTACTGCACAACGTTCATCTTCAAGTGTGTTTGCGTGTGTCCGGGTGATGAAGCAGGGGGAAACTTTTGTGTGTGTGCTTGCTGAAGTGCGTAATTGTCAGGCACAAAAGGCCACTAATTTCCGCACTTGGGTGGCCACTTGTTCGGCCCAGCAGCTTCTTAAAATGCCCCGCTGTTTTCAGTTTGACCTACACCACTCAAGTCAATGTTTCCCTACCTTCCTCTTTGTGAATAATTACTTCATGCTCTCATGTATTTAATCACTTATGGCACGTGCTTAGTGTTTCAACATGCAAAGACAGTAGAAAATTAAAAGCATTTTGTCAAACGCTGAGCTGTGATCGCTGATATGAGGCTTCAGCATTCAGCCGGACACGTTGTTGGACAGCCTGTGGATCTGAGAGCCTGTCGGGCAGTGCGGGCTATCAGAGCAACGATGTGCTCAGATGGCTATAAATCCTACCAAATCCTGTTGCACTCTGTCAATTATGAGCTACAATCCCTTTCTTTTCAGGAAGTCAAATGGGCTCTCAGCACAGCTCACCCAGTGAAGTGCCAGGCTCAGGCTCTGGTTAAGGAGAGACAGAGCAATGACTGGAATCATCATGATATAAAAAGTCAAACCTGACAAAATAAAATATCAAGCATGTAAACATTTTATAGTGACACTATTCCTGTATTTACAATGAGAGTAAATATGTTTCCAAAACAGTCTGCAGTCTTACAGAAAGTCATTGACCTGAATAAGGCAGCAAATCATACAAGTGTGCAAAGTCCAACACTGATATGTGTTCATAGCTGCAGAATTCTGACATATTACAGGGGTACGCATCGTACAACAAATCAATCACAAGCAAATTCTGTTTCCACTGTAGAGAACTCTTAACATTGCAGCAAAAAGTGATATTTTAGATAATAGTGTGCTTCCAAACATTGGTAAAACATTAAACCCTCATGCATGAAAGAAATATTTGCCAAGTTTGGTTTGGACAGCCATGTCTTGAATGGCACAAAATCCAGCAAATATAAGCCAGGATTTATCACCCAGCATCAGTGGCCAACTTCATCACTGCATCTGTGGTTGAAATGGAAGAAAGGCTTCCAAATCTGGTGGAAAGCTTTCCCAAATACAGATAAGGGAAAAATGATTTATACCAGTGCCAAATGGTGATTCATCATGATTTTTTACACGATCAAGAGGTTTCTTCTGACTGCAAATGAAACAAATAATAAAAAAAAACAGTAAGACTTTATATTAGAGATGTGTTTGCAAAAGGATTTTAAAATAAAAGTAATGTATACAACGTTATATTAGTGTGAACTCTAACCCCACAAAACATTTATTAAAGAACATAGAAGAAAAACACGTTAATAATCTAACTCCACTGTATGTACTAAGACAATGTGTGTGTCTCTGTTCTGCATTGTGCATGTGTTCAGACAGAATGAAAGAGGCTGTAGCAGGAGGTTTGAGTGTCCTCTCTATGTGTGTGGTTGTGTAGAGGCCAGTTCAGGTGTATGCAATGTGTCAGCTGATTATAGTGACAGGTTAGAACACAGTGAGGCAATCCTACAACAGATCACAACGACAGTTCATTAATGGAGAGAGAAGAGAGACAGGAGGGAAGAGAGAACGATGTGGTTTTGTTTTCATTCTGCTGATGTCAGGTTACCTAAGGTCACCGGAGAGGTGTTGTGACCACTTACCTTTCAGGGTAAAAAGCACCGTGTGGTAACTACAAAAGGACAATAAATTATACCCATTTCTATGTAATATATATATATATATATATATATATATATATATATATATATATATATATATATATATATATATATATATATATACATATATCATCGGTCAAACAGTTTTTAGAATTGCTGACCAGCTTCCTATATGTCTTCACTGGGATTTGCTCTCCTCCTCTTTGGTGATGATCTCCAGGTCTTTAAAGTTGGAAGACTTTCTTGAATTCACTCCGGTCTTCACTTATCTCCACACATCCTCAATGAAATTCAGGTCTGGACTCTGGCTGAGGCCCTTCAAATGGTTGATATTGTCTTTCATTAACCAATTCTTGACCAGTTTGGCTGCATGTTTCAGATCACTGTCTTTGGTTTTCTACCAGAACCTTGATGTCATCTTCCTTTCTCAGGAATCTGTTTACTTTAATTAGGTTGCCTGGTGCTTCCACTGAAAAACATCCTCAGAGAATTACATTTTCACCACCATGCTACTCTATGGAAATGCTGTTCTTGGGGTTGAATCTGTGTCCTTTCTTGTGTCATCTCATTCAACTAACAGTTTTCTTCTTTGTCCAGGTAACCTTTGTGTTTGTCTTGGTGAAGCAGAGTCCTCTTGGTCAGCAGAAACCAGTCCTGGTCAGTGTCTGCTGGAGTGTCTAACTAAGATGTTCAACCAGAATTGCTCAGGTTCATCAGGATAGTGTTAACAATGATCCTTGGATTATTCTTGGCCTCTCACTTGACCACTCTTACTCCACACTTGGGAAGAGCTTGTACTTTTAGATGATGCTGTATCCATTGGTCCTAGAAAACAACTGGATAAATCTAAAGCCTGTTCTTGTCTTGTGAGCAGCCAGAATACACAGCTCTCTTTCGGTCTGTGTTTGGCCCTAATAGCAAACTGACCAAGCTCTTTGATACTTTCATTAAGAATGCTGTAGAACATGGAAGAAATTACCAGGGCCATTTCAAACTGTCTATAAAACCTCCATATTGGTTTGAACATTTTTGGCCATTCAATTTTTTGTAAAAATGTCTTTTTAAAAAAAAGAAAATAGTTAAAATTGAGCATCAATATCTTTATCACAATATCTTACTGTGTTATGTGACTTGTTTCTGTCTTTTCCATTCAGAAACAGTCTAGTGGTTTCATAAAAAATCACTATGATTCAAAGCTGTGCCATCAGGATGTGATGCATGCTATTGGAACAATGTCAACTTGTGGACATTAAGCTCAGGTATCCTAATATCATCTTATGTTAAAATCCATCTACTTTTAGTCTCAGAATTTAGCTCACAACTCTCAAATTCAATTCAATTCAATTCAATTTTATTTATATAGCGTCAATTACAGTCAACTCGTCTCAAGACGCTTTACAGAACCCAAATGCCTGACCCCCAGAGCAAGCCCAAAGGCGACAGTGGCAAGGAAAAACACCCTTTTAACAGGGAAGAAACCTCGAGCAGAACCCGGCTCTATATAGGGGGGACCCATCTGCCTGCTGGCCGGGCGGGTTGAGAAGGACAGAAGAGGGCAAGGGGGAGGGATGGGAGAAGAGGGAGGGGTACTTCTAGTACTTCAAATACTTCTAGTCTCGTTGCTATGTTGTGTGTGCATGGGATGGATTATTTCAAGTCTGTAGCAACTTTGAAAACATGGGTAAGGTTAAGACAAAGGTAAGTCCAACTTGACTACTAGCATATGACAGGATATGAACCTGTACTGCTGGTGGTGAAAGCAAATGCTCATGTACCATCCATCACCGTGACCACCACAACAGTACTTCCTGCAGTGGCAGAGAACATAAATCATCTGGACGATGCATATGTACCAGCCTCGTTTACCTCCTGTCGCTACTCATGTTGCAGGCAAAAGGTCAAGTGTCACTGTGATACGGTGTGTAGCTGAGTTTACTTTAATTACTTTTAATTATTCTGCTTTTAGACTAACTCTTAGTCTTCATATATTGAAGAGCATACTGAGCTGCACTGCTGAGTTTGTAGCACCGTATCTGACAGCAGACTGAGAAGACAGCAAGAGTGATTTTATTTGAAATATAAGGGGAAAAGCTGGCAAATAGTGGGCCAACTTGACAGATGTAGGGTGTCTGGGATAAAAGCTAGCCTCATATTCTACAATAGCCCACAAATGATACACCATCTCAGACACCTCAAGAGTAGTGTGTCAGAATTTTGATGCCTTCTTTCGCTTATTTTGACAACTTTGACATGCCCTTGGGGTGGAACTGCAAGACATGTTGAGGCGAAAGAGGACTTATGTTTTTGGTGATTTCAGGAGAAACAGTCGCACCATTTTTCTGACCACATGCAGTTTGTGTGCATTACAAGCTGTGAAGGACAGTGAGTTATAATTGTCAAGGCTCCAACACAGTCTATCATGTCTCAGTCTTAGCAAAGTCTCAGCAAGGGTTGATGAATCTATGATCGTCTAGCTGGACACGCTGACGAGCAGTGATGAGACATTTTAATCCTTGAAAATAGAAAACAGCTCAAGCAACATATGTGTTACTTGTACTTGAATCTCAGACACTTCCCACCATGAGAATAAAAACTTACAGGGTAACTAAATCTTCCTAATTAGCTAGAACCCCATGCAACAGAGATATGAGGAAGCAATGACTGCAGGAGGTGAACAAACTGGGCTACAGTTAGTCTTTTGCTTTTTATATAGTTTTCTTTTGTAAATTCAGCAGGTCAGGTGAGGTCAACACATGAACTTTGGAGTCTTGTCTGTTACATCAATTTTATTGAGGGGACATCTAAAGCATCCATCCATCCATCCATCCATCCATCCATCCATCTTCTTTACACCACTTAATCCTCATCAGGGTCATGGGGGGCTGGAGTCTATCCCAGCTGACTGAGGGTGAAGGTTCACCTGGACAGGTAACAGTCAAACAATCACACTCACACTCACACCTACTGATAATTTAGAATCACCAGTTAACCTCAGCATGTTTGTGGACTGAGGGAGGAAGCTGGAGAACCTGGAGAAAAGCCACACATGTACAGGAGAACATGGAGACTCCATGTAGAAGGATCCCAGGCCTGGGCCAAAGTGCTAACCACCAATCCACTGTGCAGCCCCCATCTAAACCAAATTGTCGAGCTTATTTGGACAGATAACAGTAGAATTTTAACAAAGAAAAAACATTTTTTGCTTACATGTAAGACTATATCTTTAATGGAACCTGCCTGTGTGAACATCTCCCAACAGAACTCTGTGATTATGTGTACAGAATGAAAAATGACCATGTAGATGCTTTTTAAAACCAGTTGCCTCAACTGCATAATTTGTATACTTTCTATTTTTCATATGAAGTGTTGTTTGGTAGTTCTGCCTGACTTCTAAAAGAGAAGAATACTAGATGAGCCCATGCATTGTTTTCTGCTGATTATCCTCATTTTCTTTTTAATGATGTCTTGGCTGAGCTCGCATTAGTGTGGAGGTCAAGAGGACTCAGTGGTAGAAAGAAAAACACTTCGCTGCTGTTTGGAGTTTCAGTTTAATCGTGTATATAATAAAAGCTGAAAAGCAGGATATCTTTTGCATATTCGGGTTAGTGTTTCCACATGATTTGGGTTACACTTTAGAACAACTACGAATACTAATTAAAAATATGTTGCAAGTAGAGAAGGAAGAGCAGCAACATGCGTAAGAGATGAGCGATGCTAAGCAGAGAAAAGCCCATGGAGAGCATAAGCAAAGCAGTGAGCAGCTTTTTGTGGTTTCATTTTAAACGCAAGCCAAACGCTACGGTGTCACAACACGAGCCTTAAGAAATTAAATTCAATAATTCATGCAAACGGCTGCAACTTACTATGATTTATTTGGTGGACTGTGCCCTGCTTGAATTAGCCATAAAGAGCGATATAACATTTGCAGGCGCTGCACAAATGATATGTAGGTTGTATGTTTTGTCATAACTGATGCCATTCATCATATCCAACTAAATGAGTCGAGCTTGACTTCAGAGGGCCAGCATCTTTCTTTCTGCAGAGAATTCATTTCTTAATGTAGTACATAGTGTATGCCCATGTCATAAAATATGGGCCAATTCAGGGTCTCAGTTTTACAGCTATTCAAGTGCCAAACAATATTTATTCCCACAGTGTTTATACATAAAGGCTCCTGGACTTCTCTGCTTCCAAGCTGGACACTTAATGCTTCTATAATTTTCTATCTGGGTAATCAACTCTGACCAAATTTCATTAATTCCCCTGATAAAGAACTGTTAATATTACACTTGCCTGCATTCCGATGGGGCCAGAATGGTTTGGAGACAAACCTGAGAAATGTTCTTATTAAAATCAACGTTTGAGCACCTAAAGATAATAGAAAACCTCCTTAACCATGCTTGTTGACAGATTACAGTGATTCTTTCAATCAAATTCACAATGAAACATTGATCAATTCCACAAACAGAATCTCCATAATAAATCCAGCTCCTTACTTTGCTTGCTGTAAATGCCAAACGTTAAAAGGTTCCTCGGTGAGGTTTGACAGTGTTGTGAAGGAGCATGTGCATTTGTTTTCTCACTCACTGGCAGCTGGGGTAGATTATCAACTGGGTAAAGTCACCTGACCTGAGGATTCTAATAGGCCCCAAATCCCCATTTCAGCCATAACTTTGTAGTGTCAAAATCATTTTTCAATACTGGCCGGTAGCTTTCTGCGGATCTGTCACTATGAGCATCTCCTTTCAAGTGCATGTGTTGGTTCTGATCCATTGTTCAGATAAAAATGTAGTTTATAGCAATGTCAAAGTCATTTGCATTCAATGAACTTGAAACCATGGAGGGCTCAGTTGAGGCTGACTGTGTGCCTCAGGGCCTGGAAGCTAATCAATCTAGCCCTGACTGATAAAAATGGTTCTCTGTAGATCGTTTACTGGTTGTAGTTTTACAAATGTAATTCTAATGATCTGGTCCATGCGATGTCAATACTGGTCAAACAGAAAAACATGTAAGAATATGAAAAATCTTAACATATAAACAGATTTTTGCAGTATGCATGAACATGTTTTATTGGTAGTATGGAGTACACTGGTAAAGTAGAAAAACAGAGAGTACTCCGCCAAAGCTGCTCATTCCCCCATATCGCACAGTCAGAAAAGCCATATTTCTTTTTTTGGAAATGCAGCATTTGTTTATTTATTAGTTACTGATGTTCAGAAGTCATGGTACCGTAGAATGTGTCCATTTATTATAGGTGAACCCACAAAAAAATGACCTTGCTCTGAGTACAGGTGTGTGTTCTGCGTGTGTACGTTATGTACGGATACCGAATCATGTGATCTAAATATGTAGCGGGCAGCAGAAATTGATGCGAAACACGGAAACACCCCCACAATTTAATCAGTTGTTCCTTGGATCATTTCTGATGAATAAGTCCCATAAGTCCTCAGTGGTGGATTTGTAGTAGGATCACAATCAGCTGATCACTTGTTGTCATGGTTACAGTGACGCCATGCTGCTATCTGGCAATGATACAGAAATCTTTAACAAATCTGTGGATCCAGACTATAAGGTGCATCACTGCCAGAATCTTGTGTGATTTCTGAGCTTCTCTGACAATTTCATCCAAATCCGTTAGTCTGTTTGTGAGGAGCGCTGCTAACAGTCAAACGGACAGACAAACCTACGCTGATTATCACATAACTAAACCACATTCCTTGGTGGTGTTGAGGAAATTTCACTCTTAGTCCTTCAAAGTTTGCTGTAGTAAGGTGTTTATTGATGTTCCAGTGTAAGGTGGGTTTACCAATACAGACTATGAGTCTGAGAAGGTGCGCCGAAAAAAGTACACATTTTATAGGAATGTCAGAGGGCTGTTTGTAAACACCAAGGTGAATAGTGGCTGTTTGCATATGGTTGCTGATCAGTGACAGAGGGTAATACAAAAGAACAGAGAGTAGTTGAATCGAGGAGTCTGGCAAACAGATGCAAACAGCCAAGGTGTGACAATAAAAGGTAAGAATGGGTCAGACAGACAGTAGCACATAACAAAAGATAAAAGAATTGTGGATGACCGTGAAGGAGTGACATGTGGCATTAGAAAATTTTTGTAGCAAAAGTGTGTTATTTTCTTCATTAGCGGAGTAAATGGTCTGTATTTATATAGCGCTTTACTATACCTGAAAGGTACCCAAAGCGCTTTACATGATACGTCACATTCACCCATTCACACACACATTCACACACTGATGGTGGAAGCTGCCATGCAAGGCGCTAACCACGACCCACCAGGAGCAATTAGGGGTTAGGTGTCTTACTCAGGGACACCTAGACATGACCGCCCCACTACCACTACCCTCTGAGCCATGCCGCCCCCATTACTCTTGTGCTTTGTGTACAAAACACAAGAGTAAGTATTACTCTTGTGTTTTGTACACATCCTTGTCCTACCCCATTGGTGAGCCACTGGTGTGCAGGCTGCTTTGCAGAACTCCTGAACATGATCACGTTTCTTTCAGCCACACCATGATGAGGCAGGGTGGGATGGGACGGTGAGTTTAATAGTAGGTTACTTGTCTCAGACGGTCGGCAAAAAGACATGAAATACGCCCATTGTATTTAGGAGGTGGCTGAGTCTCTGGACAGCAGAGCTCAGGTGTTCAACAATCCTCGTGTTTGCAGGCAGAAAGACAGCAAATGTGGGTAAAGGGAGTAGAGGAATGACAGGGAGCGAATGGTCCAACCAGCTGGAAATCAAACCAGGGACTAGCTATAGGGTTTTTCCACCTGTTATGGCCCTGGGCCTCTGCACTCCTCCTCCACTACTGTGATTTGTATTGTGAACAGCTGCTTATTATACATCTCTGTGGTTTCGCCCCTCCTGTGGCCAAGGAGCTGAAGCAGGATTGGTCTGGGAAAACGACCTCCGCCAATCCAGGTGCCGGATGGACTTCAAGAGGCTCGGTCAACATTCAGCGGCAGTTCAAGAGTTGAGCTGTCCAGTTAGGGACTTGGAACTCAGTCTGGGAATCCTCTTTGTCCTTAAGAATATTAAGAACAAATTGTTAGTTAGATAGGCGTGCTACTGCCCCGTGTTCTGGTTTTGAGGGTTTTTATCTTTTACTTTCTCCCAGTTTTGCTACTACCTTTAAAAAATAAATCCTGCCTATCATTGTGGAATTCAGTACTGTTCGGCGTTGTTTTTGTGACGGTTCCGCTCACCTTAGACACTCGGGTCGTGACACCACCCATGTGGTATCCAGCCTAATTAGTCAGCTGTTGGGTCACTCTTTCAATGATTGCTTTTAAACCTCTGAGGAATATTCTTAGTGTGTTTGGACTATTCACTAGCCATGCTTCACTATGTCTGAGTCATGTTTTTAATTTTCTTCCTGAATTTTTAGAGCCATTTTAAATTCTTCTTGTACTACACTCTAAATCCTTTTGGGAGCATTATGTGATTTTTGACTGGCACTTCCACATTTACAGATTGTCCACACAGAATTTAATTATTGTATATAATTTAAGCATTTTACAGTTAATACAGGTTTGGTCTTACTGTTTGCTAATCCATTTATGTGCTTCAGTTCACTATTGGGGTTTTTTGGGTTTATTTTTTTTTTGCTTTGAAATTTGCTTTGCCACTGGTTATATACCTGTATAAATAATTGCATGATAAATGTATGTCATCGTTTTGTCTTGTTTATTTTTCCACTGGTTACCCCAAAATCCAGTACTATTTCCTGTCTTCATTCCTGTAGTCCATGAGGTGTTCATTGATGTTATCTACATTTCACTTCATCTAAAAATGTCTCAACACGACAGTATTCATATTTTGTGTAATGTATGCTGTTAGGTGGGTTAAGGAGGTTAGATCTCCAGGTTTATACAGTTTAGTATAATATTGGTATAGTGGTAAATGATGGCTGCTTAGGTTCTGCTTTAAAGAAAGCCAGAGATACTACTTGGCAAAACAAGCATGTCATGCAAGCTAAACCCTGAGACTCTTTTTCAGAGCAGAAGACTGTTGGATCTTTCCTCAGTGCAATATCCACTCAGTGGTCACTTCATTAGTAGCACCTGCCCGGTAAAGCAAACAGCCTGCTCCTCCAAACATCACATTATGTGGCTCAGTACGACCAGCATGCAGTCACAGTCAAAAGGTTCACTTACTGTTTGACTAAACCTCAAAACCCGCCTAATGTCTCCATCTATGGGACTCTGAATGGGGTGTGATCGCTAGTTCCAGACACAGGAGCTCTAGTGTCATGAAATGCTGGAATTTTGTTTGAGTGTCTCCATATTTGGGGGAAATGTTGTGATAAACAACAACATAAAAATGCAGCTTGAAGCTATTCATGATGTGAGGTCAGAGCTGACTGGCCAGACCTGTTAAAGCTAGCAGGAAGGACATGCAAGCAGCAGTGCTTTTCTAAAGTTCACTCCCAAACACAAAACTCATGCATACTTGAAGAGGATGGACCAGACAAAACTCCAAACATGATGAAACCACAGCTGGCATGTGAGTGCTAAAACAGATGATAAGTGGAGCATGAGTCAGAGTTCATTAATGTTGTTTTGTGCAGTCTGTGGAATAAATGGATGGTCATAAATAATCAGTCCGTACATCATGATATAATATTTTAACAAGCTGGCACTCATTTTAAGTCTTTCGCATTAGTAACTTTGTGTTTCATGAGTGTAAATGATGACACTGGGGGATTTGCTCGTACTTATCTTTTCCTGATACTGTAACAGGTCAACAAAGCTACTAACTGTAAGATAAGAGATCAGAGTTTGTCCCTTAGTTTCTATCAGCAGTTAGTGTTGGTTTCTTTTATCCATGACAACACTGTAGACCAAAACCTTTATGCTGTAAATAAGTGTTTATTTTCACCCAAACCAAGACCTTTCCCTAAATCCTTCATCCAAGTCCTATTGTGTCTAAACCAAACCCTAATAAAAGCATTTTCACATCATAAAACAGAAGTTCTATGCAGTGATGGCATCCTGCTCAGAGGTGTACAGTGCTTCCACGTATTAGTATAAAAGCCAATCCTACAGCTGGGCCAGGTTGATGGACCTTTAGAAAAAGAAATGGTTATATTTATATAGCACTTTTATCCAAAGCCCTTTACATGATATATCACATTCACACACACCAATGGCAGAAGCTGCCATGCAAGGTGCTAATCACAACCCATCAGGAGCAATTAGGGGTAGGTGTCTTGCTCAGGGACACCTCGACATGAGCATGACAGGCTGAGGATCGAACCAGCAACCTTCTGGTTAAAAGACAGCCACTCTACCCACTGAGCCATGCAGCATCATTTAGAAGCCAGTAGAGATCATGGAAAGAAGAAAAAAACATCACAATGAGGCATTTTTATTGACACTTCATGTGAGTTCACAAATCTGTATAACGCTGCATTTTTGTGGGCTGTATCCTTTGACATCAGACACAGCTAATATTTAGAAGCGTGAAAGCTTGATTTTGAATTCATTTCTCCTATAGAGCCTTATAAAACTGTGACACCACGAGCAGTGACAGTTATATATTTCTAACTGCAAAATGTGCCATAAGACCAGAAAAGCCATGTTTTTCCTGTCAGACCCCCTGAGCTCTGAAAACAGAGCCCTGATTGGCTGACGGTCATTTTACCCCAAGATGTGAAAACACCTCTTTGAGTAGAACTGATCTGCTCTTCTTGTGCCTGCTGGCTCAGTAGCAGAGGGTCCTCCTCCTCCCCTCCTCTCTGGGGTAACCTCCAACAGTGGAACCCACAGAAAGGCCCAAGGCCTGTTCTCTCTGCTGTCACCAGACGCCTACACTTGAAGCCGATCCTGCTCCCTGCAGGGCTAACTGCACATGTGAGAAAACTCCCGGCGTAAAGCTGCTGTCGAACTGATGAGCACAGACACTTCCTCACTCTGCTTCCACACATGAGATATCACACACAACAACTCAACACTGCAATATGTTTGTTTCACTACAGTGGTAGAACCCAGTCTGATCTCCAGTATTCTGGACCAGTAAAACCACAGCATAATAACCTATAAAATACCACAACTCCTAATGTTTCCTTTGTTTTAGTGCAAAAAAGTACATTCTCAAAATGTTCACATTTAAGGAATTATCTTTTTACAAATCATTTTTAACAACCCGACATTTCTTAAGAAAAATAAATTCCAGCAACATTCATCCTCAGTTTATCATTTCCACATTACAACTTCCAGATCACAGAGTGTCTACAAAGGAACACAACATTTAGTCACCTGGAACTGAATTATATCGGATTTTACCTTTAAAAAGCCAAACCGAAACAAGACGAAATATTACAAAAATGAGACACAAAACGACAAAAACGGGACACACAACAGCAACAGCAAGAAACAAAATGACAAAAAATGAGACAAACGACACGAAACAAAACAAGACACAAAAAATTCAACAAAAAGTTACAAAGCCAAGTTTAAAATAGTGGCTTAACATGCAAGAAATATTCTAAAGGTTCAGTACCTTTAGGCTCACCTCATTTACTATATAATGCACTGCTTTTACAGCTTCTCATTCGTTTTGAGTGCCTGAATTCCGAGTGTGTAAATGTATGATGAATGTTGTGTCATTTGCATTATTATATACCACCAATCCCACAATGCAATGTGCTTCATTTTAGAGATTTTTTACAGATGTGTGACTCAACAGCTGCCAGTAACAATGGGGCAGAGTGATGATGATAAATAAGTGTCAGA